>NC_057808.1:59103485-59108377 GCF_018294505.1 Triticum aestivum | reverse complement strand
GGAAAATCTAATGACCAGAGATGAAAAAGTCAGTCGACTGACGTGTAGCCTCACCCCGCACGTACACATGCACGCACGCAAGACACGCACGCATGCAGGCGTGCAACACTGACACGTACACATAACGAACACACGCACGCATGCAGGCGTGCGACACTGACGCGTACAGATGCACTCACGAACACACGCACGTACGCACACATGCATGCAACACTGAAATGTGCCCTTGCACGCACGCAACACTCGCACGCCTGCATGCAGACAGCACACGACGCAAGACACACGCTCAACCTATACGTGCATGCACCCTTTGTTAAGGACATGGATTGTTACAGGTATTAATCAATCTTATCTGTGATAAGCAGAACATTGATGTTTGTAGCGGTCTTTATGAATAACAACGTATTGAACGGGCTATCAACATAGTAGGCTTATCTACATGAAAAGGATGATGTCACACTCAATGAACAATCATCGGTTTATGAAATGCCCGCTTCTGACCGCCCTGGCCCACCAAAGGTTCCTCTGCTGTGCGCTGCCTGCGTTGGGTCACTGACATGCAGGCCATGTACCCAAAGAGCCCACACGTCAGTGGAAGAACGGCGCGCTGTCCTACGTCAGAGTCGAGGGCGCCACTCGCTGCACGCCCAGCTGAACACGCCTCCTTACCGCATGCAAACGCCTCCATGAAACCCGCCCGTGTGGAAGCCGATAAACCCACTCTGGACACACGTCCGTTCATGACCGGGCCGGCATTAAACGCAACGCCGGCCGAGCTGCTCCCGTCCGCCGTCTATTTAATCTCCTATTTAAACGAGGCCAAACGCCGGCCAAGAATCGCACACCTCCGCCGCTCCCCTATCTCCTCCTTCACCATTTTGTCCACTCTTACAATGGCTTACAAAGAGTAGTTATTCCGCATCCAAGCCGGCTGGGTGGCCCGCCGAGCCCGCCGGATACGAGCTATGCAGCTCGCTGATCCACCTCCCTCCCCTCGCCCAACGGAGCTAGTTGCCGCCCCAAGCCGGCGCGCGGTTCAGCAACTCGCCGCTCCAGGCCAGCTCGACGAGGAGCAGCGCACGAGCGTCGTTGCTGCCGTCCACGCCGCCGCCTCATACCGCGTCTCACGTAGGTGGGGGACGTGCACAAAGAGAAGAGGTGCACGCACGGCACACGTACTCCCGTCTCTTTCCCAACCACACCCGCGCGGGTACACGGTGGAGCTCATTTCTGTACGAAAAGGCAGCCCACGTGGTAACTTGACACGTGTACTGGTTGTCCACTAGATGGAGGGAGGATCGTCTACCACGGGTGAACAAACAAATTGCGACTTGACGCGTTATGTTAAAAAAGAGGCAAACCATGTGGGGCCTACCTTAGAGGCAAGGCTCTATACACTGGAGTACTTTTGATGTGTCCCGTCAACTCGCAGAAGGAGGAGAAGCTTGCTTAGTACGCCGTCTCCCCTGCCCACGGGCGCGGTGGCTCGCAGGATGAGGTGAAGCTTGCTTACTACGCCTTACGCCCGCTCCCTCGCCCACGCGCGCGGTGGCTCGCAGGACGAGGAGAAAATTTTACTAGTACTCCCTCCGTTTACTCCTCGTCCCTACTACCTTGGTTAGACAGATTATATAATTGGTTGGAATATATATGTCCTTTAGTACTCCCTCCATTTACTTATAGAAGGCCACTATAAAATAATACATTTTGCATCTATACAAGGCCACAAATAGTAATCGAGCCAAAAGTTACTACTCCCTCCTTTCCAGTTTATGGCTCAATTTCAAAATCTCTCCAACCAAGGTAGACGGTGAGTGGTCGAATTAATTTCGTACTCCTAGTTTGCACAAGTAATTAGTACGCTCGTTTTTCTCAAGAAGTAATGTTTACCGAGGCATTAATTAGAACGAATGCATGAATGACCACTAAATTTCCATGAACATCTACATGCATTGGTGAGTTTTCTCTTGACACTGCTTGCATCGGGTGATCTAACGCACCTCGAAATCCAACATGTGATGGTACTACTACTAGTAGTAGAATTGAGACTTATAAAACGGAAAAACGAATGTTTTGTAGATGAGCCCTATAAACCCTAGTGGGTACGTACTCCGTAAAATCAGATTTTCCCAAAACTAAGTCGCTCAACCTTTATTTGCTTGTTTCCCTTCCTGCCGCCTTGCCTCGAATAGACTATGCCAAACTCCCCTGCCTGCCGCGCGGGAATAGACCCGCCCTCACCTTTTTTTAGTCCGGGTTTGTATCGATGGATCGTGCGAAGCAGCAAAAACCCAAGCCGTGTCTTGTACTCCTCCGTCGACGCTCGCTTTCATGAATTCTGTACTTCCTGTCGCCAACATGTGGGACATATAGCAACCGGGTCGACGTGTCAAGCACCAAATAACAGTGCAGAACAGCAGGGGGGCGCACCCCAGTCGTACCGCCCCAGTAGTAGTAGTAATGAGCACTGAGACGTCGAATCACAATGCCGCACCTTCCTAGACGGATGAAGGAACCATTATTTCACACTTCGGTTCGCCATCATCTCAAACCACATAGTATAGCTTCTGCCTCAAGAGGGACACGCGCATCACCTTGGTTCATCATGACACGTGGGACCGCATGACAGGCCATGCTCCCCCGCCGATCGCTCGGTAAAATCACCTCATTTTTACTACTATACTTCCGCCATATCGGTTTACATGGCATGCACGTCATTCTAGGTTGAGAATTTAACTGGCTATATATGTGATGAACAGTATATGTTTAGAAACTACATCCTCTTAATAATCCAATGATATACTTTTTGTGACATAGTAACTCAGATTTAGTTAGTCAAATGGATGACCTAGAACTACGTGCACGCCCTATAAACCGAGACGTCTAAAAAACGAGACGGAGAGGGTAGTTCAGTACGTATCTTTTTAGATCAATATAGTCGGGATTCACCAAGGAGCAAAACCAAGTGGTAGGCTGCACCTGTCGTGTTGGCGTAGCGACTCAAGCAGGGTCAGTCCACACACGAAATGGCGACACACTTAACAGGACCCCTTTGGCCGACATGTGGCTCATCCACCGTCTTGTTCCACGTGCGATGCACCAAATTACAGTTCGGAGCAGCGGTTGGAATTGGAGGCACCCCAGTCATAGCGCCGCAGTAGTAGAAAATGAGCGATGAGGGGTCAAATCACAAAGCCCCACCTTTCCCGCATTAAGCTGGACGGACAAAGCAACCATTATTTCACTCAAGGGCGCAAGAGCATAAAGAAAAGAGAAAACCAATGATGCGTGCGACAGCTACCTAGGGAACCCTAGGGTAGGGGTCTCCACTACAGATCATTTTTTTAAAGCGCCTCCACTACAAATCGGCTTCTCCCTCGTCCTCTTGAAGAAAACCGATGATGGGTGCGGCGGTAGGGTTTGTAGGAGTACTACTAGGGCGTGCGGGGCCACGTCGTAGTAAACGGGAGAGGGATTGAGTTCGAGTCGACGCCTTAAATATGTGTGGGCCGCTTGGTTTTAGGGGATTGAGGCAGCATTTTGGGTTCGGGGACCAGTGGAGATATAGTACGTACAAAAAATTGTGGACGTAGGTTCGACCGAAAGGCAATGATGCATGGGCCCTGCATTTTGATATACCCGGGGCCGCGTGAAATTTGCTACTCTACTCAAAACTAGTAAGGTACACATGCATTGAACGCATGAGATTTCGAAACCAAATTATGAATAAATACACACTATAGCATGTAAAGCTTTGAGTCATATATGCATGATATAGATGTTCGTTTAGTTCTTATAGTTCATCTCATTCAAAATCAATTAGTTTTATAAAAATGTTAAGATTCATGGGGTTGTGCATTGTAAAGCATAAAGTAAAAAACAAATAACGACATTTCATTTAGAAAAAAATCAATTGTGATACGAAAGATTCTAGAACAAAGGAGAAGTGCAAGTGTTTTGAGGTTTGTGCATTATGCTTAAGTTCAACCATGTAGTCTTCTAAATTGTACATGTGGCAGATCTGGTGGAATGTTGATGATATCCAATGGCCAGTAGTGCTCGGATTTGCCATCTCTGCACTGTCGGATTAGCTTCATCCAGTGACCATCTTTCAAGTTATTCGCACACTATATAGTTCTTGTGCCATAGTTGCATGTCCTGGTAAAAAGCTACTAGTGGGTTGTACTAGCTATTTAGAAATATAAGATGTATACATGGAAGTTGTAGGGAAAGAGATGACATGGAGTATCTCAATTCCTATGAGTAGGGATTGGAAAAGAGATGTCATTTGGTTGACATCATAGGAACTTTCCTATTGAATCTAGAGATGACATGTATCTCAATTCCTACGAGGAGGGATTAGAAACACTACAAAAAAAGACACATCCGTGACATTTTGGGCCGAACGAATTTTTTTCTGTCATACATATGACACATCTATGACGATAATTGTGACAAAACCCGGTATCATCATAGATGTGGTGGGCTCCTACTTCTATGACAAAAAATCATGACAGAAAATGGGCTTTTCGTCCTGCGCGGGCCGGAGACGCAGCTGCATGACATTCTTTGGGCCGTCCATGACGGAAAAAACTGTGGTAGAAGCAAGGGGGAGGAAAATTTCGGGGAGTTCCCGGTTACGGTGGGAGGTCGGGGGCCGAGCGATGCGTGTTTCTCTCGTACACGTACGCGCGTGTGTGCGAGGCGTTGGCTCTAACTGAACCCGAGCGAGGCGTTGGGCTCTAACTGAACCCGAGCGATTGCACTGCAGGCTACGCGTTACTAAACCCGAGCGATCGATCGATGGCTGTTAACTGAACCCGATCGAGCGATTCCTTCGCTACTGCTGCTAACTGAAGCCGATCGATGCTGCCTCTGGGATGAACAGTGAG
>NC_057808.1:59100611-59102942 GCF_018294505.1 Triticum aestivum | reverse complement strand
AGGTCCGTTTCGTCCGTTTTGCGGTATGCCACACCCCTCCCGATCAACAGGACCCCCGTTCCGAACGTAGGAGGTCCGTTTCATCCGTTTTGTGGTACGCCACACCCCTCCCGATCAACAGGACCCCCGTTTCAACCGTAGGAGGTTCGTTTCCTCCGTTTTGCGGCACGCCACACTCCTCCTGATCAACAGGACCCCCGTTTCAACCGTAGGAGGTTCGTTTCCTCCGTTTACGCCACACCCCTCCCCATCAACACGACGCATTCCGTTGCCTCCCTATGAACACGACGCATTCCGTTGCCTCCCCATGAACACGACGACGACGCTGTTTCTCCGTTCCGACCCAGCCATGTACACGAGCCCTCCCCGTACGTATGCGCGAGTAGGCGTTCGAGACCCTGCCCGTATGTACGCACGTGGCCGTATTTTCTTTCTTGCACCCTGGCCGCTGTACGTATGTGTACATGCTGCGTGCGCGCCTCTACTACGACACGTACGCGCCTCTACTACGACACGTGCGCGCCTCTACATTGACCAGTATATATGTACGTACACGTTCGTGACCAGAATGACAACGCTACGTACGCTTCGACCAGGTGGGTCCCGACTGTCAGGCACTTCCTTGCCTGCGAAGATGTAGCTGGTGGGTCCCAGCAGTCAGGGGTCGAATCATTTTGGTTTTTTTGTCCAGACGCACTTCCTTGCGTGCGAAGATATAGCTGGTGGGTCCCAGCAGTCAGGGGGGCAAATCATTTTTTTTGCCCGGACGCGCTTCCTTGCGTGCGAAGGTGTAGCTGGTGGGTCCCAGCAGTCAGGGGGGAAAGGTTTTTTTTGCGAAATACGGTGGCCCGTCCGGTGGGTCCCTGCTGTCAGGTGGAGGAATCATTATTTTCCACGTAATAAGGAGGCACTTCCTTGCTGCCGTCGTGGACCCAGCTGTCAGCCTCTCCACGTACAGTCCACGTCCGATGGAAGTCGTTCCTTGACCACGTTGACCACGCCGCGCCGAGAGCACCAGGGCGGTGGACAACAGCGAGGCCTAGGAAGGGGACGACGCGGAGCCGGTGAAGACGCGGTAGTGGATGCCCACGCAGAGAGGAGTATGAGGGTTCACTCGTTCGGCTGCGGTGTGAAGCTGCCATCACCGCAGGGCCTGGCCAGCGGTGGGAATAGTAGGGGCGGTGAGGCCTCTGCGGCAGCACAGCCGGCCACGGGAGGCAGGAGCAGGCGGCACAACTGGCGCTGCTTTGGGCGGCTGGAGCAAGAAGACCAGAGGTTGAAGAAGCACTACGCCCGTTGGATGTACATCGTACGGTCACTCGAGCTAGAATCGTTCATATTGACTAAGTTGACAAAGCCCTCCGTCCCCGTCAACTTAGTAGGCCCACAAGTCAGCCTCCCACCAAGGTGGGTCCCAGCTAGCAGGGGGAGTATTCATTTTTTTGTGCGTAATAAGGAGGCACTTCCGGTGGGTCCGAGTTGACAGCAGGGGGAACGTTTTTTCGCGAAATACGGTGGCCCGTCCGGTGGGTCCCAGCAGTCAGGGGGGAAACATTTTTTCGCGAAATAAGGTGGCCCGTCCGGTGGGTCCCCGCTGTCAGGTGGAGGAATAATTATTTTGCGCGTAATAAGGAGGCACTTCCTTGCGGCCGCCATGGACCCAGCTGTCAGCCTCTCCACGTACAGTACTCTTCCGATGGAAGTCGGTCGTTGACCACGTTGACCACGCCGCGCCGAGAGCACCAGGTGTAACATCCCAATTTTTCAATTTGGAATGTTATACATTAGATCATCATGCATAACATATTTTATTGCATTTTGTTTTGCGATCCTAGAAATTCTACGCAACTCAAGGACCCACGGAGAGAGTTGGGGATTTCGTTATTTTCATATTTGGGTTTTCTCAAATTTTGAAAATAGGATCATTTGTTTTAATTATTTTCTCTCCGAAAATATTTCATATCAAATATATGAGAGGGGATAATATTACTTCTCCAAAAATAATGAAATATTGGAGGAAAAATATTAAAAACAAATATTTGATTTTATTTGGATTTTATTTGAATTAGGAAAAATACGCGTTTTTCAAAATTGCATTTTAGGCCCAAATAAATGTTCATCTTGTCCCGCTTATTTTTAGAGGACGGGGAAAATTTATTTCGGGATTTTTGGAGTGCGTTTAGTATTTCTTTTCTTTCTTTTTCTGCACGTCCGATTTAAAAAAAACGAACCGACCTACCGGGCCGTGTCCGGCTAGGACTCTGGCCCGGCCGGCCTTTATAAGCCGCGAGGCCGCCCCGCCAGCCCAAGCCGCCCGCCTCGCGAAACCCG
>NC_057808.1:58931709-59100221 GCF_018294505.1 Triticum aestivum | reverse complement strand
ACCGCCCCGCGCCGCCGCCGCCGACCCGCTGCCGCCCGTAGCCGCCATCGCCGGAGCTCCGCCGCCCCTCGCCGCCGCCGGAGGTAGCCATCCGCGTCGCCGCCGGTTTTCTTTGGAAAACCGTGGGTTTTTTTGGAAACCGCGGTTTGTTTTTTTATAGATCGGTTTAGTTTTTTTCCGGTTTATTTATTTTGCGGACGTTGGTCCGTACGTTCGTTTTAACGAACGATTTTCGTCGTTTAACCGCAGACTACGAACGTTCGTTCGTTAGCGTGTTCGTCAGTTTTTCTTTTTCTCAGATTTTTCGCGATTATTTTCGATCGCGATTTCCGATCTATTTTTCGTTTTAGTATAACTTTTCGCTCGTTTATCGGAATCAGGCGATTCAAGCGCCTAGAGTTTCGTCTCGAAACCCTCTTTCTGATTAACCAACTCAAACAAGTTTTTGCTACTGTAAAATTTGACTTAGGTCCAGATTAGTAAACGAAGCTTGTTTCTTTCGCCGTTTGAGTTTCGTTGCTTCATTCGATTTGATTCTTTTTGCAAACCGGAGTTCTTAATTTGAACTTTCTGGTTAGATCTCTTATTTTGAGTTTTACCCGTGCACCCTTGCTTGATTGCTTATGTATGTATTGTTTGTTTGCGATAGAGTACCCGGAGTGCGAAGCGTGCTACTACGAGTCTCTAGGTTTCACGGATCATCAGCAAGGCAAGTAACACTTTGATGATACCTCTTTACCACCCAGTTTTATTGCATTAGATCAATCCTCAAACTAGTGCATGATTAGAATCTGATTAAAATGTGGGTTTTGGGAAGTAGATGAGGTAGTACCTATTGCCCTGTTTATATCAAACCATTGGGAGTTACTTCTACGTTTGCTTATATTGCTATGCTATGCTCGTAGACGTGGATTGGGTTTGAGAGTTTTCCATGACAGATGTGAGATTGTTAATTAATGGTTCAACTTAAGGTGGCTACTTTAATTTACATGCGGGTGGACTGAGGCACCTGGAGAACCCAGTGTTGCCTGTATTTTTGGATATCCCGGAGTACCCGTGTGATCATCCTATGGACCGCCACCTAGACTCAAAGGAATCATGAGATTTTTCATGCTAGAAACTTCCGTGTGCAGCCACAAGCTATTATGGGCTCTAGCATAGTTGAGTAGGTTACATGACCTCTTGAAGAGGTGGGCTAGCAGATGTAGGGGAAAGTAGGTGTAACTGTCCACCCGGAGTAAAGAGTATTGTTTATGAAAGACTGTGTCTCGGTCATCCGTTTCTCAAACACCATGTAGTGCGAGAAATCAAGCGGAGGCGATCGAGTCTTGTGGGGAAAAGTGCGCAAACCTTTGCAGAGTGTACAATCTAATCATGGTTAGCCGTGTCCCCGGTTATGGACATCTTGAGTATCTAGTTCTTGGATCATCATGTGAATCTCATCATCATGTTACTTAATTTAATTTGATTGGGTTAATCACGTTCTTAATTGGGATTGAGTTGGAGGTACCTTCTCAATGTTTAACAACCACCATGATAGTTAAATAAAATTTATTCCTTTATGGTAGGAAAAAATTGGCTTTTCGCAAAACTGTAACCATAGAGCTTTCCACCAGCCAAACATGCATGTAGTGATAGCATTATTCTATTCATTACTCTCTATGTGTTACATTGCCAACATATTCCATGTGCTGACCCGTTTTCGGGTTGCAACGTATCATGTTGCAGACTTTTCAGACGACGAGTAAGGTGCCATAGGTCGTGGTCTTATACTCAGTGATGCCGTTGGAGTTGATGGACTCACTTTATCTTCCAAGACTTCCGCTGTTATCTTTTTAGATGGCCTTAATTAAGCTGTATTTATTGTAATAAGTTCTCTTTTGAGACATTCGATGATAAGTGTGTGATTGCTACTCTGTAATAAACCCTTCAAGTACTGTGCGTGTCAGCATTACCGATCCAGGGATGACACTGATGCACAGAGACTAGACTGTTTGAGGTCTGGTCGCTACAAAGATGGTATCAGAGCACACGCTGACTGTAGGACACGACCACTAAGCTAAAGCCCTAGATTACTACTCTCTTCTCATTTCTGACTCCTCTCCTCTCTTCCACTCTTTTAGGATGGTGGATGCAAGGAACAAGTTCGCCCAACCGGGTGAGGATACACCTTTTGGACGACACTTGAAGGAAGTTACTAAGTACCTGAACATCGGAATACCAAGCTTCACCGGAACCTACAACGCCACACTACCAGAAGAGGAGCGCTGGATGATTCAAGTTCAAGTTCCAGGAAGGACGTTCATGCTAGTCACTGAGCCCATAGAGTTTTCCTTTGATGCACCAACCTGGAGTCTAGGAAAGAGCATGGCAGCCCACATCACCATGGGACGCATTGGAGAAGTGTACCACAATGATCTCAAGGATACTATCTATCAGATTTGTGGGCGCCGAGACGAGCAATGGGAGATGATCAGCACCAGGAAGGATAGATCTATTGCAGCTTTCATTCAGGAGTTAAACCAGCACATTCGTCGCCAGGAGAACCAGATGTGCGCAGACATGATAGAACTGAAGAAGGCAAAGACAAGGATCATGGAACTGGAGGAAGAACTCAAGGCTACACGTGATGGATATGAGGAGGAAATCGCAACATTGTTGGAGAAGAATGACGACCTGATAAAGAAGCTAGGAGTTTGAGACCCAACACCAGGAGGAGATGATAACGATTCTACTTGCCTGGAGAACTACATCATCATCGACGAAACTGACTCGAACCCCAGTGATGATGATTGGGAGGATGAAGCCGGAGCAGATATCATGGAGTCTTCGACTGAGCAATTTTTCTAGCAGACCACCAAATTAGTAGTAGATTCCACCATGTAACGATAGTTAGATTGATTGTATGCCTTGTTTGAATTGATTGGAGTGATATGATTGTGTTTGTCTCATGTGCATATGGGTAGTGTTTTCCCTCTAGACCTCATTCTATCCTATTTTCTCATCTTTTCTAAAACCCATCAGATGCCTCCGAGACGCGACACCGGATTTGTTTTCCCACCGGAGATCACTCAGTTGATTCAGCAGCAGAATGCCTTGATGCAAGTGCTAGTTCAGAACCAAGGCAACAACAACAACAACCCACCACCACCACCACCTGTTGATCACTTAGCCCGTTTTCTTAGGCTGAATCCGCCGGTGTTCTCCAGTAGCACCGAGCCGATTGTGGCAGATGATTGGCTCCGCAAGGTTGGAAGGGAGCTGACCACTGCAGGATGCACAGATGCGAAGAGAGTGCGTTTTGCCGCACATCAGCTTGATGGACCCGCAGCATCATGGTGGGAGAATTACACAGCCACTCACCCCATTGACACCGTCACATGGGACCAGTTTCAGCAAGCTTTCCGTACTGCCCACGTTTCAGCAGGAGCTATGGCCATGAAAAAGCGTGAGTTTCGCAACTTACGCCAAGGAGGACGTACCGTTGGCCAATACGTGGAGGATTTCAGTAAGTTAGCACGTTATGCCCCAGATGACATTGCTACGGATGCAGCTCAGCAGGAGAAGTTTCTGGAAGGACTGAATGATGAGCTGAGCATGCAGTTGATGGTGGAAACTTTTAACAACTACCAGGAGTTGGTAGATAGAGCTCTCATGATTGAAGGGAAGCACCAGCAGATTGAGAGTCGTAAGAGGAAGTATGGACAAGGAAAGTATAGTACATGAGCTCACCAGAAGCCTCATTTTACCCCGAACTCGGGAGGACACCTTCAGCATAACCATGGAGGTCACAATCACAATGGAGGGAGCTCACACAATCATAGTGGCCCCAAGAATGGCAATGGGAATGGAGGAAGCAACGGACAAAACCGTACCAACCCATCAACCCCGGCCAAGAGGGTTCTAAGCCACGTTACTTGTTTCAAGTGCCAGAAGACTGGACATTATGCCACTGATTGTCCGGAAGCTAAGAATGGAAATGGCAATGGAAGCTCGGGGAAGAAGCCGAACCCTTTCAACAGGGGACAAGTGAACCACGTTAATGTGGAGGAGGTTGAAGCACAGCCTGATGCAGTAATAGGTAAGTTTTTGGTTAAGTCATTTACTGCAATCGTTCTTTTTGATACTGGTGCATCGCATTCATACATATCAAGGGGATTTGTGGATAAGTTTAAGTTGCCCACCAAAGTTCTTAGAACACCTATGTTAGTAACCTCGCCAGGAGCAGAGTATATGGCAAGCCAAGGATGTTTCCAGATGCCATTGGCCATAGGTAGGCATGTTTTCCCCTCAGACCTAATAGTTTTGGAGTCGCAAGGTTTGGATGTGATTTTGGGAATGGATTGGCTATCGATGTATGGAGGAAACATCGATTGCGCCAGTAAGACGATTTTGCTTACTACCCCAGAAGGAAGAAGGATTAAGTATGTATCCCGGCATGTGCCGAAGAGGACTCAAGTGAATTCCTTATCAGGAGTTGTACAGGAGGAAGTGCCAGTGGTGAAGGATTTCCTTGACGTATTTCCAGAGGAGTTGCCTGGCATGCCACCGGATAGAGACATCGAGTTTTTGGTTGAGCTTTTGCCAGGCACTGGGCCAATATCTAAGAGACCGTACAGGATGTCCGCTAAGGATTTGGAAGAAATTAAGAAGCAGATTAAGGAGTTACTGGATAAAGGATATATTCGCCCAAGTTCGTCACCTTGGGCATCACCCGTACTTCTAGTGGAGAAGAAAGATAGATCGTTGAGGATGGTTGTTGATTATCGTGGATTGAATGAAGTAACAATCAAGAACAAGTACCCACTGCCGATGATCAATGATCTGTTTGACCGACTACAAGGAGCTAAAGTATTTTCCGAGATTGATTTGCGATCAGGATACCACCAGTTGAAGATTCGAGAGCAGGATATACCCAAGACAGCTTTTACCACAAGGTATGGGCTATATGAGTACACCGTTATGTCATTTGGCCTGACTAATGCACCCGCCTATTTCATGAACATGATGAACAAAGTGTTTATGGAGTTTTTGGATAAGTTGGCCGTAGTGTTCATTGATGATATTCTGGTCTATTCGAAGAATGAAGAAGAGCATAAGGAGCATTTGCGTTTGCTACTTGGAAAGCTCAGAGAACATCAGTTATATGCCAAGTTCAGCAAGTGCGAGTTTTGGTTAAAGGAAGTTGGATTCCTTGGACATGTTATATCCGGAGAAGGAATAGCAGTAGATCCCACCAAGGTTAACACTGTGACAATTTGGGAGTCACCCACGACAGTTGGAGAAATCCGGAGTTCTCTTGGACTCGCAGGATATTACCGGAGATTCATTGAGAATTTCTCGAAGATTGCAAAGCCTATGACGGAGTTGTTGAAGAAGGACACCAAATTCAATTGGACTGAGGAATGTGAGGCTAGTTTCCAGGAGTTGAAGAAACGTTTGGTTACAGCGCCAGTGTTGATTCTGCCAGATCAACGCAAGGATTATGAAGTATATTGCGATGCTTCTCGTCGAGGACTTGGAGCAGTGCTAATGCAGGAGGGAATAGTTGTTTCATATGCCTCACGACAGCTTAAACCCCATGAGTTGAATTATGCTACACATGATTTGAAGTTAGCAGCCGTAGTGCATGCGTTGAAGACTTGGAGACATTTTCTCATCGGAAACCATTGTGAGGTGTACACGGATCACAAGAGTTTGAAGTACATTTTCACACAGAAGGAGTTGAATCTCAGGCAAAGGAGATGGTTGGAGCTCATTAAGGATTATGATATGAGATTGCATTATCACCCAGGGAAGGCTAACGTAGTAGCCGATGCGTTGAGCCGCAAGAGCCATGTCAACACACTCATGACCGGAGAGTTACCCAAGGAGTTAGCAGAGGATCTTCGCGAACTATGTTTGGAAATAGTTCCAAGAGGCTATGTAGCAGCATGGAGATTCAGTCTACTTTCATGGATAAGATCAGAGAAGCTCAGAAGACATACAAGGAAATTGCTGAGATAAAGGAAAGGATGAGTAAAGGGAAAGCCAAGGGATTTCGTGAGGATGAGCACGATACCTTATGGTTTGAGGACCGCGTTTATGTGCCCAATGATCCGAAGATCAGGAAGTTGATCTTGCAAGAGGCCCATGATTCACCATATTTGATTCACCCAGGAAATACCAAGATGTACCTGGATTTAAAGGATAGTTTCTGGTGGACCGGAATGAAGAAGGATATTGCGGAGTATGTAGCAGTTTGTGATGTATGTCAAAGAGTAAAGGCAGAGCATCAGAAGCCAGCAGGATTGCTACAACCATTGCCGATACCCGAATGGAAGTGGGATAAGCTAGGCATGGATTTTATCACAGGATTGCCCAGGACTCGTTCAGGCTATGACTCGATATGGGTTGTAGTCGATCGTTTGACGAAGGTAGCTCATTTCATCCCAGTAAAGACCACTTATACAAGTGCTAAGTTGGCAACGATATACATGACCAGGATTGTATGTCTGCATGGAGTTCCGAGGACCATTGTATCCGATAGAGGAACCCAGTTTACTTCAAAGTTTTGGAATCAATTGCATGAAAACTTTGGGTACCAGGCTAGAGTTCAGTACAGCCTTTCATCCACAGACAGACGGACAGACCGAGAGAGTCAATCAGATTTTGGAGGACATGCTGAGAGCTTGTGCGCTAGATTATGGATCTAGTTGGGACAACAATTTGCCGTATGTTGAGTTCTCTTACAACAACGGTTATCAATCCAGTTTGAAGATGACCCCTTTCGAAGCTCTGTACGGAAGGAGGTGCAGGACACCATTGTTGTGGGACGAAGTTGGAAACCGCCAGTTGTTTGGACCAGATTTGATTAAAGAGTCTGAACAGAAAGTGAAGTTGATTCGCGATAGGCTCAAGGGAGCCCAGTCCAGGCAGAAGAGTTATGCGGATTCTAAACGCAAGGAGACAGTTTACAAAGTCGGAGACAGAGTTTATCTTCGAGTATCACCACTTCGAGGAGTGAAGCGCTTTGGAGTTAAGGGAAAGTTAGCGCCACGTTTTATAGGACCATACAAAGTCTTGGAGCGTATGGGAGAAGTTGCTTACAAGTTTGAATTGCCCGAAGGATTGTCGGGAATTCACGATGTGTTCCATGTTTCTCAGCTGAAGAAGTGCCACACAGAGATGGCTGAGATACCACTGAGAGATACAGTGCCATTGGAAGCGATTCAGCTGGATAGTGATTTGACCTATGAGGAGAAACCAGTCAAGATTCTCGAATATGCCAGCCGAGTCACCCGCAGCAAGGTTATCAAGTTTTGCAAAGTTCAGGTGGTTATGAAGCCACCTGGGAGTGAGAGGAAGATCTACGGAAGGACCACTCTCACCTATTTTCTAGCCAACCCGAATCTCGAGGGCGAGATTCATCTTAAGGGGGGTAGGTTTGTAACATCCCAAATTTTCAATTTGGAATGTTATACATTAGATCATCATGCATAACATATTTTATTGCATTTTGTTTTGCGATCCTAGAAATTCTACGCAACTCAAGGACCCACGGAGAGAGTTGGGGATTTCGTTATTTTCATATTTGGGTTTTCTCAAATTTTGAAAATAGGATCATTTGTTTTAATTATTTTCTCTCCGAAAATATTTCATATCAAATATATGAGAGGGGATAATATGAATTCTCCAAAAATAATGAAATATTGGAGGAAAAATATTAAAAACAAATATTTGATTTTATTTGGATTTTATTTGAATTAGGAAAATACGCGTTTTTCAAAATTGCATTTTAGGCCCAAATAAATGTTCATCTTGTCCGGCTTATTTTAGAGGACGGGGAAAATTTATTTCGGGATTTTTGGAGTCTGTTTAGTATTTCTTTTCTTTCTTTTTCTGCACGTCTGATTTAAAAAAAAACGAACCGACCTACTGGGCCGTGTCCGGCTAGGACTCTGGCCCGGCCGGCCTTTATAAGCCGCGAGGCCGCCCCGCCAGCCCAAGCTGCCCGCCCCCGCGAAACCCTAGCGCCGCCGCCGCCGACACGCCGCCGCCCGTAGCCGCCGTCGCCGGAGCTCCGCTGCCCCTCGCCGGACCTCGCCGCCGCCGGTTTTCTTCGGAAAACCGTGGGATTTTTTGGAAACCGCGGTTTGTTTTTTTTATAGATCGGTTTAGGTTTTTTTCCGGTTTATTTATTTTGCGGACGTTCGTCCGTACGTTCGTTTTAACGAACGATTTTCGTCGTTCAACCGCAGACAGCGAACGTTCGTTCGTTAGCCTGTTCGTCAGTTTTTCTTTTTCTCGGATTTTTCGCGATTATTTTCGATCGCGATTTCCGATCTGTTTTTCGTTTTAGTATAACTTTTCGCTCGTTTATCGGAATCAGGCGATTCAAGCGCCTAGAGTTTCGTCTCGAAACCCTCTTTCTGATTAACCAACTCAAACAAGTTTTTGCTACTGTAAAATTTGACTTAGGTCCAGATTAGTAAACGAAGCTTGTTTCTTTTGCCGTTTGAGTTTCGTTGCTTCATTCGATTTGATTCTTTTTGCAAACCGGAGTTCTTAAGATGAACTTTCTGGTTAGATCTCTTATTTTGAGTGTTACCCGTGCACCCTTGCTTGATCGCTTATGTATGTATTGTTTGTTTGCGATAGAGTACTCGGAGTGCGAAGCGTGCTACTACGAGTCTCTAGGTTTCACGGATCATCAGCAAGGCAAGTAACACTTTGATCATACCTCTTTACCACCCAGTTTTATTGCATTAGATCAATCCTCAAACTATTGCATGATTAGAATCTGATTAAAATGTGGGTTTTGGGAAGTAGATGAGGTAGTACCTATTGCCCTGTTTATATCAAACCATTGGGAGTTACTTCTACGTTTGCTTATATTGCTATGCTATGCTCGTAGACGTGGATTGGGTTTGAGAGTTTTCCATGACAGATGTGAGATTGTTAATTAATGGTTCAACTTAAGGTGGCTACTTTAATTTACATGCGGGTGGATTGAGGCACCTGGAGAACCCAGTGTTGCCTGTATTTTTGGATATCCCGGAGTACCCGTGTGATCATCCTATGGACCGCCACCTAGACTCAAAGGAATCATGAGATTTTTCATGCTAGAAACTTCCGTGTGCAGCCACAAGCTATTATGGGCTCTAGCATAGTTGAGTAGGTTACATGACCTCTTGAAGAGGTGGGCTAGCAGATGTAGGGGAAAGTAGGTGTAACTGTCCACCAGGAGTAAAGAGTATTGTTTCTGAAAGACTGTGTCTCGGTCATCCGTTTCTCAAACACCATGTAGTGCGAGAAATCAAGCGGAGGCGATCGAGTCTTGTGGGGAAAAGTGCGCAAACCTCTGCAGAGTGTACAATCTAATCATGGTTAGCCGTGTCCCCGGTTATGGACATCTTGAGTATCTAGTTCTTGGATCATCATGTGAATCTCATCATCATGTTACTTAATTTAATTTGATTGGGTTAATCACGTTCTTAATTGGGATTGAGTTGGAGGTACCTTCTCAATGTTTAACAACCACCATGATAGTTAAATAAAATTTATTCCTTTGTGGTAGGGAAAAATTGGCTTTTTGCAAAACTGTAACCATAGAGCTTTCCACCAGCCAAACATGCATGTAGTGATAGCATTATTCTGTTCATTACTCTCTATGTGTTACATTGCCAGCATATGCCATGTGCTGACCCGTTTTCGGGCTGCAACGTATCATGTTGCAGACTTTTCAGACGACGAGTAAGGTGCCATAGGTCGTGGTCTTATACTCAGTGATGCCATTGGAGTTGATGGACTCACTTTATCTTCCAAGACTTCCGCTGTTATCGTTTTTAGATGGCCTTAAGCCATATTTATTGTAATAAGTTCTCTTTTGAGACATTCGATGTAATAAGTGTGTGATTGCTACTCTGTTATAAATCCTTCAAGTACTGTGCGTGTTAGCATTACCGATCCAGGGATGACACTGATGCACAGAGACTAGACTGTTTGAGGTCAGGTCGCTACACCAGGGCGGTGGACGACGGCGATTCCTCGGAAGGGGACGACGCGGAGCCGGGGAAGACGCAACAGTGGAAGCCCGCGCGGAGAGGAGTACGAGGGTTCACTGGTTCGGCTGCGGTGTGAGGCTGTCGTCGCCGCAGAATAACAGGGGGTGTGGGTGAGTGGAGGGATGGCCTGGCCAGCGGTGGGAGTAGATTGGGGCGGTGAGGCCTCCGTGGCAGCACAGCCGGCCACGGGAGGCAGGAGGGGGCGGCACGACCGGCGCTGCTTTGGGCGGCTGGACCAAGAAGACCAGAGGTTTGAAGAAGCACTATGGCCGTTGGATGGACATCGTACGGTCACTGAAGCTAGAATCGTTTATATTGACTAAGTTGACAAAGCCCTTGGTACGCTCCAACTTAGTAGGCCCACAGGTCAGCCTCCGAAACGGTGCGCCCCAGATGTTAGGGGGAGGAATCATTTTTTGGGCGGCCGAAGCTAAGAATATCCGAGATTGAAGAAGAAGCACGACATCCGTTGGATAGACATCCAACGGCCACTGCTGCTAGAACCGTGTGTTGACTATAATAAGTTGACAAAGCCTTGCATACGCGTCAACTTATTTTTTTAGGGGACGCGTCATTTAGTAGGCCCAAAAGTGTGTGGCAGAGAACTTATAGCCCATTTGTGTTTTGTAAGAATGTACAGCCCATTTTTGAATTTTAATGGAATTTACAACAACCCATTTATAGTTTGTTAAAAGTACAGCCCATTTTCTAGCGAGGACAACGATTAATAATTTCAACCAACCGTTGAAGACAGAATTCAATAAAATTTCCCACATTTTGATGGGATCTGAAATATTTTTATCCCGAAATTTCTAGTCAGATTAAATATAAATTTGTATTACGTAAAAATCCAACGAAACATTGCGCGCGCAACAATGAAAATTTAAGATTTTCAAAATCCATAAATAATATTTTATAAACTAATTTCGTGTTTGGTGCATTTTTTTATAGTTACTGCCCAGTTTTTATAATTACATCCCATTTATTATTTTTAAAGCCCATTTTCCTGTTAAGCCTAATGCATCCCTCCTAGGAAAGATTTGCAGCCCAGCAGGGCGAAGAATAACAAGTTGACCTTGCCTGGGTATTCCTCAAAAAGACGTATAGCTGGGCTAGCCATTTTCATCTTGAAAAATTAGTATCTGGGCTGGATATCTGGGCTGGCCTAGACGGGCCACAGCCCGCCCAGTTAATACCCTGCTCTCCTCTGAACAACAACGAAATCATCGCCAAGAAAAACTCTGCAGTGCTCACGCCTCAAAAACACAAATACTGCTCGAGCTGCTTGGTCCCAGCTGTCGGCCGCACCTTGTGCAATTCTCTCGTTTATATTGACTACATAGGTTGACAATGGTGTGGGACCGTGATGTCAGGAAACCAGGAGAAAGCAAAAAAATATAGTTGTACATAATAAGGAGGCACTTGCGTATGTACGGCTATGTCCCTAGTGGGTCCCTAGTGTCATCCAGACAAAATAAAGTCATCTCCTGAATCCTCATGTTCGTTGACGATGTTAACAATGCTCGGCGCCACAGCGAGCGCAACAACTCGAAGGACAACGGAGAGGCCTCGCGGGCCCTACGGATGGTCTGATACAGCGCCCGCTGCTCATTCAGGAAGCCAGGATCATCAGACACCTATGAGCACCTTCGAGAAACTGAGACGGCATGAAACGGTAAGGCCGCGCTTGGGAGCTCTGGTTTATTTCAAACCTGTATTAACATACAAGTGTAATTTACTCGTCATCAGAAACAACGCGTAAAATACATGCGTAATGAAACCGAGGGCCTGAGGTCCGTAAGTAAAACCGGCGGGTTACGCGTGTAATTTGAGAGACCAGTGTATATTTTACGAGCACTGCTATATGGACGACATTACCATACGATACATGCACGACGTGCGTATCATGCCACCCATGGGCAAGGCTGAAACAGCAGCTAACGGCTGGATTAGCAATCGTCCGAGTGTCGTTCAGTGTTTTTATCGTTGTGAAGTACTTCCGATATTTTACTAGTCGAAATCGACCAACCAAGCGCCTTCGCCCGAGACCATCTGCTTTAATTTACAAGTGTCAGTTTTACAAGCGGTTTTGATTGGAAAACGACGATCCAATCACGGCCTAATATCATGAGTTGGTCGGAAGATCATATGGTTTCACGTCTAACCTACCCGACTTGTCGTATAGGCTATGAATGAAACATCATACGATGAACTTCTTAAGCACGGAAACAACAGAAGAGGATGATCTTCTTAACAAGCAAATCACAGGCATTAGATCGACATGCAAAACAATACGAAGCATTATTCTCAGGAGGCACGGTGAACAGCTCGTGATACCGCATGCCACAACATTCCAAGCTCAACTTTGCAATCAAACACAAGGCCTGGCATTACATAGACAATATTCAGAACAAACTCTTAACACAGGAATATCTCAGCAGAGTAACTATTTACTTCTAAACTGAACACAGGAATAGGAAAAAACACTCGACGCTGCTCACAGCAAGGGCGTCCCACTAAAAAATATCAAATGCATGTCTTCTGGCTAACATCAATGAGCAAATTTTGACAAGGTTTTCCAATTCCAATATATTAAACTAATGTCTTCTTGCTAACATCAATGATTAAACTTTGACAAGCTTTTCCCATTCAAAATATGTAATGCATATGATCGTGGAGTCCTGTCGTAGCTTCTTGTACTTGTTTGGGCACTTTTTGCCCAGGGCACTCCACGTGTTGTTAAATTGCCAATGGTCTCTGCAGACTAGTCATGTCACCGGTGTCTAATAATACTCTGTAAAGCTTCTCGTTCATTCCTTCTGTAATGTAGCGCAAACAATGACTGCTTCTTTCTGCAAAGTGGAACGACCAACTGGACCCAGTAATGCAGCAGTTTGCCTTGGACACATTGGCTCCTTTTGTGCAGTTCAACTAAAATCAAAGTCGGAATAAAACCGAGCTTTAATTTTGATATCCCTGCAAGCAACAATAGGTATAAGGGAAACAATTACTGAGAAATAACGGTTGATGACTTGTACTCCCAGAAGAAAAGCATCTACTGATCTACTTTATCTTAATGGGAAACAAAGCAGGAGAGTAGCAATTCTCCATCAGTGTGATTCATTCATATTGACTGAGACATTATCTTAACAATGCCTTCTTTCAACATGTATAAAGAATGACAAAGCAGAAAAGTACCATTCCAAAAACAATGCAACTGATTCATTTTAACAGAGACATTATCTTAACAATACCTTGGTTAAACATGTAGAAAGAACTACAAAGCAGGATAGTACCATTCCTAACAAGTGTTGCAGTTTTGAACTAAGATTCAGTAGTAATTAATTCTGAGAGTGGCATTGCTTAATTTTACCAGCGGCATTAGATTAACGAAAAGCATAAACAGTTCCAGGGGAGAGTGGGCGCAACAACAGTATGTGCTTCCATCTACTTATAAAGGGGGTGATGCAGAGTTTGTTGTAACAAAGCAACAAGCATCATGTCTGGGTTGGTCCCATTTTTGTTCACTACTTAATGGGAAAAGACAGCAATATAATAGCTTCAATTCAACATTTATTTAAAACAGTACCAATACAAGTAGCACAACATCTCAAAGCACACTGCACAATCATGTGGATGAAGGCCTGTACTGACCTTTCATGAGACGGACAAGATAAAATACGAATCTGCCAACACGAATAGGAAATCCAATCTCGTTTTGTGCAGTTGCACTGAAATCAAGCAAAGTGTTTCGCGTAGCGAAGCAAAATGTCGCAATAGCAACAAGTTGAATAGATATCCCTGTTTAAACAGAGGCAAAAAAGGAATCAATTACTGGCTAATAAAGGAGGATGAAACATGCGGCCACAAAAATGGTAATCCCGCCAATCCCTAACAAGTGTTGCAGTTTTGAAATAAGATTCAGTAGTTAATTCTGAGAGTGGCATCAATTATTGGCTTATAAAGGGGGTGATGCTGAATTTGTTGTAACAAAGCAACAAGCATCATGTCTGGGTTGGTCCCATTTTTGTTCACTACTTAATGGGAAAAGACAGCAATACAATAGCTTCAATTCAACATTTATTTAAAACAGTACCAAAACAAGTAGCACAACATCTCAAAGCACACTGCACATCATGTGGTTGAGACCAAGATTTGAAACAACTCGCCACGAAGACTGGAAACAAATCTCGATCTCCTTTTGTGCAGTTCCACCAAAATTAAGCAAAGTCACCGGTGTGACATTCAAGTTGAACTGCACAAAACACTCTTAAAACATAAGTGTTTCGAGTAGCGAAGCAAAATGTCGCAATAGCAACAAGTTGAATCCATAGCCGTGTTTTAACAGAGGCAAAAAAGGAAACAATTACTTGCCGATAAAGGAGGATGAAACAAACGGTGACAGAAAGAAGCATCTAACTTATCTTGGATGGAAAACAAAGTAGGACAGTAGCATTTCTAAAACGGTTGCATTGATTCATATTAACAGAGACATTCTCTTGAAACAACATTCGTTAAAAAATCTAATTTACTTTTAACAGTGGCATTGCTTCAATTTTCCGGCGGCATTCTTAGATTAACAACAGCAAAATAGCTGTATGGGACATGCCAGCACCATGTGCGTCCACACGTATAAATGGGTGATGCAGAATATGTAGCCAAGCAGCATATATGCGCTGGTCCCATATTTGTTCTCTTTGAACCTTCTTCCTATGTGAGGGCAGCAAATCTAGTCCTGCACAAACTACCCGACCCCCCAGTTTCTTTTCCTTTTCAACAAAGAGATCGGTTCCTTACAGATGTGTATACTGGGTTACCCCCTTTTTCCCTTTTCGACCTACAAAGCGGCTGGATAGCCAGTCTATACTACTTTCCGCCCCTCCTTTCCTCATTGAACCACGTCCTAGATTCTTGCTCCAGCCCACCGCACCCTTCTTTCCTCTTTGAACCAAGACCTAGATTCGACTACAGATCGAAAAAGATCCACATGCAGCTAGAGCAGCGATGGCTTCAAAGAAACTTATACCTTAGGGTCGTCGGGATGTGGCAAGGCGTGCGGCGGGAGGCCGGATCTGCCCACACTATGTACGACAGCGAGGAAGAAGGGGTCGGTGGCCCTCCCACACAGGCGCTGGGTGAAAGAGAATAGCACAGCCGGCAGTGGATTGCCTCCCTCGCCGAAGGCGATAGAGTGAACGCTGCACCTCCTCCCCTTCCCGGTGCGACGGGATACGGACGCCTCCTTCACCAGCTGTGAGGGGGGAGAGAGAGACAAGAGGCCAACGCAGTCTTGTTTAGATCTGGTGAAGAGAGGGTGAGAGACTGTGAATATAGCAAACCCTAGCAAATGAACGATGAGCCTCTAGCGTGTAACATATATGGAGAGGGTGAGAGAGCGAGACGCGAGAAACTCTATCAAACAAGAGGCTATAACGGAGTAAAAAAATCTCTCCATAGCAGTGGTTTTAAATAGAATACGCGCATTCCCGGAAAAAAGAAACGAAATCTGGCGGACAATTTTTTAAGGGTCTGTCTAGGACACATCTAGATGTGACATAGTTATGTCACATCTAAATTGATGTCCACTCTGTTTGTGGTCTATTTTTTTTCCTAGTTTTTTTGTTTCTTGTTGCTACATTATATAATTGTGGGAGCTTAGATGTGATATCCTTAAATAACATCTAGATGTGAATTAGACAAACTGATTTTCTAACGTACCAAGAAAGAAAACTCGATCAAAAACACGCCCCCGCTTCCAGTTCGCGAGAGTCGTCGCGCACACACACATAGACATAGACATGCATATCTGTATTTACGTAAAATTCCATTTCCATCTCCATCTCCAATCATATTTGTCCAACTGGCACATTATTTACGTTGTTAATTATATACGCAGCAATATTAACGTACAACATCTCTTGTTTGCGCACGTCCGGACCGCTGCCAGGGCCGGTCCTGACCAACCCGAACCCTCTTAATCACACGCGCGTGCTTCCTGCCCGAAACGGTCAGTGCCGCATTCATGCGCGGCCAGAGCGGACGCGACCTCTCACTGGCGCTGGCATTAAAGCGGCGCGCCGGCCGAGAGAGCGTCGCCCGTGTCGCTTCCGGGTGCACGCGGCTGCTCCACGTTCAAAGGTCGCAATAGCCGGCTACAACATGCATGTAAAAAGTTCTTGGGAGTCCGTGCTACAGCTAGCTGTCCTCCCCCAACTCGTCAATCTCTTCCAGTAGTGCTAGTACTCCATGGCGTGATCCATCGACAAGCAGGCGGGAAAGTTATCGTATACTCGGTTTGCGGTGAGTGGCATGCCGAGCGACCGTGTGGGGTCGAGCCGTGGAGGAGGGTGAGACACGAACACGACAGACGTGATTTAAACGTTGGTTTTGCTCGATGGCGCGATCCAACGAAATGAAATGTTGGTTTCTCTCCGTTTCCATTTTTTCTCCGAAAAAACGGAAACTTTCCACTCCATTTTCATTCCTATTCCAAGGTTGCCCCGTACAACATTCCATCAAATACAAAGGAAAACTAACACGCATGCTGATGCATCTCAATGATTCACAGATCATAGCCAATATTTACTTCACAACTAAAGAAAAAAGTTGTGAGAGCGTGTACGAAAGAAAAACCACTGATGGGGTCACTACGACTTAAACCCTAAACCCTAAACATGATTTAAGTTCCTGGCCAGGTAGAACCTGTCGAAGGAAAGACGGCTGGCACCCTCGCATCATACGATGCTTTTGTGCAGTTCCACTAAAATCGACCTGAGCATCCCTGATGGCAAAGATATTGAAGAAGTGTGATTAGAATAATAGTACTGGCACTAGTTCATGAGACATAAACTCATCACAAGTAGAAGCCGGTAGAAGTAGAGAAAGATCGACATGGAGATGGAGCTACGGCAGTGGAGCAAGCCGGCTCCAAAAGGAAGATGGACTACCTGGGACGTCGGGCTGTAGCTAGAAGGGCGGTTGGGACGCGACATCGGCCCATACCGCGGTAACCCCCGATTGGGACGCACCGACTGTGGGTTTTCTCCCTCGCCAATGTCGACCGCGTCTACGCAGAACATTGTCCCCTTCCCCCAGCCGCGGGATCAGGCCCGTCGTTCTATGCTTGTGAAGAGAGCAACCTAAGCAAGCAGGCTTATAGCTTAGGCTCCTGCTAGTGTATATATAGTGGTTTTCTTTTTCTCTCCATATCAACCATTTTATATTGCGTACGTGTCATTCAAGAGTGAAATGATGGTTGCTTCTTCCGACTAACTTACTGTGTGATTTGACTGCTCCTTAGTGGCCCCTACACGTACTCCCCCTATGTGTATGCAACAGTCACACGTACACATGGACGCAAAAACGCGCGCGACGCCCTAATGCATGCATGTCCGAGCACACGACGGAACACACACGGTCACGCTCAAGTGCTCAACCTACACGTGCATGCACACACATACTCAGTCAGGGTGAGCTAGTGACCGTATAAACACCGGAAAAATATATATATTGAGCGCAATGAGCGTATTATGAAGTCCACTTACCGTATTTTTACAAATATACAGTGACAGACAGTGTATTTATCTCGTTTGAAATTAAGCCATATTAACCGGAGAGGAGGCAGTATGGACTAGCATTACTTTGCTGTGTCCCATCAACTTGCCGAATGAGGAGAAGGTTGCATGATGGGAGAAGCTTGCGCGCGGTGGCTCGCAGGACAAGGAGAAACTTTTGACTAATGCAAGCTCTCCCTCGCTCAGGCGGTGGACATGCAACAGTTAATTCGGTGTCAGATTGCCAGAAGCATACACTATACTACTAGTGCTATTATTGTTCGACTTCCCGAATAGGCGAATAGCCAAGTGCAAAGTTTACTAGTACTACTACTATAGTCTATAAAGGTACATACTATACTAGTACTAGGAACCAGATGGAGGAGCGTCTGCACTCTTATTATAATTTTAAAATGTGATAAAGCAATCTTCAACACATTTGGTTCTCTTCAAGGGTTCTCGCATGTGATAATGCAAGTTGATTGCATGGAACACTCGCCACAATTCTCGCTTAATTCTGGCTCATATCCTGTTACAAATAGTAGCGCTCGGTAATATTTCCTCTTTTTTGTTATTCAGCATGTAAACAGGTCAGCAAACCTTGCGGCGCATCTTTGTGCGAACCGTGCTTGCTGCACTTTGAATGTGGCCGAGAGCTGGCTTGATGAAACACCTCGCTTCCTACTTCTTTTTTTGCGGGGTACCTCGCTTCCTAGTGACCAGTGTCTTGGCTGATCGTCCTAAGAATGCTTATATATGAATAAAGCTCTCTCATTTACCCGCAAAAAAGATTAAGCCATATTAACCGGAAAGGAGGGAGTATGGACTAGCACTAATTTTTGGTGTGTCCTGTCAACTCGCAGAATGAGGAGAAGCTTGCAGGACAAGGTGAAGCTCGCTTACGCCTTTTGACTAATGCAACCTACCCTCGGTGGACATGCATCAGTCCATTCGGTGTCAGATTGTCAGAGGCATACACTGTAGTACCCAACATGCGGAGTACCATCATTGTTCGACTTCACGAAGAGGCGAAGAGCCAAGCGCAGTAGTACGAGTAGTACTACTACTAGAACCACGTGGTGGAGCGTCTGTACTCTTATTTTTTATCTCTGATAAAGTACACGTTTATTCCGGAGAAGGGCGTAAAACGGCAACCCAACATGTAATGAATGATATCGATCAACCAACCATGCTCGAATATATCTTGGCCTCCGTGCGAGCCCGTCTGTGTGTTCTCGCTCCTCGTCTCTCTCAAGGAATGGCGGGTAGGCTCTTTGCCGTCAATTGAGATCGGTTTGCTCACACTCCTGTCCCACATGTCAGTGATATGCCAAGAGGAGGTGCGTTGACCGACTGGCCATACGCGTACTTGGTTTTGCACCTTCATACTACTCCTCCCTCCGTCACAGTTTACGGGGCGCGCTTCATTATGATGCATTTCTCTCAATGCATTTCCACCACCAGAGAGACTTTAGACGCGTTTGGTTTAATGCTCAATTAATTAGGGCGTGGTAACCGCAATCAAGTCCACAATTTTCTCTCCATGTACTGTCCTACTATGGAGTGGAGTAAGTGCATGCATGTGTGTACCCGGGGTGGAAGCACTGCATGCATGTGTGTACGCATTATTCCCTCTAGTAATAGACGCCGTGCTATAACTACCAATGATATTTTTCAGGCCGATCGCTAGTCGCCTTGGTCCCACAGATTTTTTTTCTTTTTTATGAAGCGCGTTGTATAAACAGTGACAGATGGAGTAGTATGAGCGGATTCAAAGAAGAGCGTATTGATGGTTGCTTCTTCAAAGCAACTTACAGTGGGAAAGGTGGGGCTTATGATTTGACTGCTCATTACTCACTATTAATGCGGCGCAACGACCGGGCTGAGTCTCCCATGCGGTTGTGCACTACCCCCTCAGTTCTTAAATATACTCCGGAGTATTTGTCTTTCTAGAGATTTCAACGAGTGACTACTCAAATATTTGTCTTTTTAGAGATTTCAAATGGACTGGCACATACGGATGTATATAGACATATTTTAGAGTGTAGATTCACTCATTTTGCTCCGTATGTAGTCACTTGTTGAAATCTCTAGAAAGACGAATAGAATATTTAGGAACGGAGGGAGTACACATACGAAGCAAAATGAGTGAATCTACACTCTAAAATATGCCCGTTTGAAATTTGTAAAAGGACAAATATTTAGGAATGAAGGAGTATAATTTTGTGCATGGCACATGGACCTGGATGATGAAGAGGCTTATGGCAATGCTATAAGCTTCCATCATTTGTTTACATAATTGACGTACTATACAAATAATTTTCCAGCGACATGAAATTGTACAATGGTGTGAGCTTTCAGCTTTTGTTTCGCGTGTCTTGCCATTGATGCTCTTTCGGAAACAATAAAAAACTAACTTCCTTGCTAATGCATGTCAATTATTAGCATATCAGAGCTAATAATTACATCACAACTGAAGACAGAGTTGTGAGAAGGTGTTAAATTAAAATTGATCCATGCTTTCATTGGCAGCAGCGTCCCCCCAGCTCTGTCTAAATCAACAAGGCATGTCGGGAAAAAAGTAGCTGTCTGGAGCATGCAACATTCCGATCATTTTGTGCAGTTCCACTAAAATAGAGCTGAGCGTCCCTGTTCCAAACATATTAAGTGTGATTACGATAATAGAGGACTGCTGATGAAACAATAAACACACAAATAGAAGCCGGTCACCTTTGCAGTCTCTCTTAAGACTAACTAGTTGGAGAAGATTAGGCTCGGAGTTGGATGAGGAGGATAGAGCAAAACCAATCTCCCTTTGTGCAGTCGCATTGAAATGTAGAGACGTTGCCCGTGTGACATTTTAGTACAACTGCACAAAACACTCTTAAGAAAAAAGTGATTTGTGCAGTTCACCAAAAGGTCGCAATAGCAACGAGTAGAAAGGAAACAATTACTGGCCAATAACAGTTGATGACACATGCGACGACAAAAAAGAAGCATATTCCTTGTCCTAAGGGAAGATAACAACACAGTTGTGTTTGTCTAAAACGGTGTGAGGACGAGAATGCAATATGGAAAGTACGCCGGACGAGCTACGTTTTGGGCAAAGAACTATGGAAGATCCACATGCAGCGATGTGGGAAGACGGGCAGTGGAGCAAGGCCGGAGGGGATACCTGGAGGTCGTCGGGATGTAACTAGATGAGCGGCGGTGGGCGGAATATGTGAGCAGGTGGCGTAGGCCCTGCCGCGCCGGAGCTTGGTCAGAGAGAACGGCGTGTACCACAGATCGGGACGTGCTGCCTCGGTGCCGTCAAACGGAGAAACGATGCACTTCCTCCCTTTCCCCCGGCGGACGGGATGCGGCCGGATCAGTGACCAACGGTGAGAGAGAGGGAGGCCACCGCACTCCCTTCCCCCGATGGACGGGATGCGGCCGGATCAGTGACCAACGGTGAGAGAGAGAGGCCACCGCAGCCTTGTGTGAGATACTCTGAAGAGCGACAAACCAGGCAGGCAGGCTCCATTGTATATAGTGAGCGGACTACATTTTTCTCCATAAAAATCGTTTTATATTCTGTGTACGTGCCATTGAGCGCTATAACTTTATTTAAAAATAACACGGCAACACATCAAGTCGAACTTTGTTTCGTGCACACGTGGTACACGACCTCCCTAGGTAAACAACCGCTACAGGCGTTCAAATTAGCACGTGGGCTGCCATTTCGTAAAGAAATGAGGTCCACCGTGTACCCACGCGGGTGTGGCTGGGCACGAAGCGTGAGTACGTGCACGGTGCACCTATTCTCTTCTTGTATACGTACACCACCTACGTGGGGTTGTGTGAGAGAGATACAAACCTAGAAAGATATAGTGTGTGGGTTCTTGAGAGTTTTTTTGGGGGGGGGGGTCAATCAAAAAATGTAACATATGCAATGTGTGTGAAATAGAGTCCTGGATATAACATATATATAGAGGGGGCGATCCACGAGAAGAGAGTGGAGGTATCATCGGCTTGAGGTGTCCATAGAATCGAAAAGAGGGATGATGTGTGTGTGTGCGCGCGCGCGATCGATAAAGAGTGCCATCGAATTTGTGTGTGCCCACGTCAATGATATAGAGTGGCTGGCCTACTGGAACGTGAGATGGGACATGTGCAGTTTGTCTCTGTGGCATGGATACCTACCTGCAGCGCTCGACTATCAGTGTGTGGTGGGGGAAGAGGGAGGCCCAATTAACTATAGAGGTACAATGGCTGGTATATGTGTGGAGGAGGAGAGAGGCCTACCTCATGTATTAAGGAGATCGATCTGCCTCATGTATTAAGGGAGATCGATCGGCATCCATGCATATGTGCAGGAGAGGAATAAGGTTGGGAGAGTGACAGAGCTAGAGTGTTGGAGGGGGTGGTAGTGGAGTTGCTTCTAACAAATGGTGGGATAGGCTTGCTAGACAAACGGAGGGCACGCCCGCAATATCAATAAGAGAGGAGATGGCTGCTTGTTGTCTGTGCACGTGCATGTGAGAGACGGGTCAGGAGGCATGCACGAATGATGAGGGGGGACGATGTGGCTGTGGTAAGCAGACGTAACTACATAGGAAGATCAATCGCCCTTTGTTTGAGAAAGGAGAGACATAACTTGTGAGGTACGTCGATCGATGGGGGGTAGTTAAAGTCGATCTAGGTATATGTTGGGAGATCGATCGGTATACATGCATGTGTGTGTTAGAAGCAATGAGGCACGAGGAGAAGGATAGAGAGAGAGAGGGATGCATGTAGGAGGTGGTACGAGAGGCATACTATATCGAGGGGGAGAAGTGTGCAAGTACGAGAACGATGAAAAGAGTGGTGGGAGTGAGGCATGGACGATGACAAGAGAAGAGGGGAAGCTTTTATTTGTGCTAGGCACACCTGGCTAGAGAGGCATATCGATCGATGTGTGCTGTAGAGAAGGAGCTGGGGGGCCTACACACACCGTGGGTGAACGACCTAAAGTGAAAAGACGAATTTGCGCGATGGAGCTAGAGAATGCTGAGGGAGGGTGAGAGGGATGCGGGCGTGTGCATGCACAAGAGAAAGTTAGCGCTAGCTACAAAGATAAGAGGGTTGTGTGGGTGTAAAAGACGAATAGAGATCATATATACTTCATTATAAAAAGCGAATTCAGATATTTGAAGAATTTATCATAGTGTTTCAAACCGATGCATGTGTGAATATATATAACGGTGATACACATGGTGTGGTTATGAACATGTTATACTACATTTAATATATTTTATCTCTACTCTTATAAAAAACGGAGTTGTTGATGATGGTGTGCCTGCCATCCTGCATTATAGGCCGTCCGATTTATATCTGGCGGATAGCAAGGAAACTATGATGGTTGAAGTTGGCAACAATCATGATTGTAGATTCTTATTGAAATAGAGAAACGAATTCAAATTTAGTTCGAATTGCAGCGGTAGTATAAACATTTGGAATGCACTAAAATGTTGGTATGAGTAGGTTACATGCATTATACAGCAAGCAAAAAAAATTTAATCGGACATAACATGGATTCATACTCCCTCCTTCCATCTATATAGGGCGTAATGAGATTTTTAAGACCGCCTTTGACTATTGACAAGATTAATAGTACATGACATGCACAATGTGCAAATTATATCATTGAAAGAACCTTTCACAGACGAATTTAACGGTGTGCTTTGTGTAAGTTGCATGTCATATATCATTGCTCTAATATTTGGTCAAAGTTAGCATTGAAAAACGCATTAGGCCCTATATAGATGGAAGGAGGGAGTAGCTTTGAATAGCATTTGTGTAGTAAAATGGGGCAAGACTCTCTCTTTGTGTGGTGTGAATAGTTTTATTTTTTCATTTTCTTTTTGGTTGAGGGAAGTGCGAATTGATTTGGTACGTACAAGTACAATATTACTACATGTTAGGCTTGTCCCTAAAATTCAACCCGCGTCTTGTTATATCCTGAAAATTCAGATATCGTGCTGCCAAAACTGGCGCCTTCACAACCCGCGCCTTGCTATCCCGAAATTACAACGCCCGCAAAAACTCCCTCCAGCTGCCAAATCCCGACACGCGAAATCCCCCTTCTAACCCTGAGCCGAAAGGGCCGCTAGTTCAAATTGGTGGGGGGTACTTTTGTAACACACCCTACATTTTGGACAAGCGCGTCCCTAAGTCATGCTTCACCCCCTCCCATCGCCCCCTTTTCGCAATTCGAAATCCCAGGCCGCCATAACCTCTCCGCTCTAGCCGCGAAACCCCACCCTCCTCCGTCCGCCACGTCACCGCTGCCAAGCCGGAGCCTCTTCCCCGACGACATCGTCCACGTAACAGCTCGACGTCCCTCGTCCACCTCCCCGGATGAGGATCCGTCGTCCATCTCGCGGTCCCGCCGGTTAAGCCGCCCTGTCCTCCACCTCCAAGGAGCTGCTCCGATGATCGCCTCGTCTATCGCGGCTGCTCCATCCCCACAGCGCCGCCTTAACCTACTCCACCGGAACCGCAACATCCTCACCGACTCCTAGGACGAAGCCGAGGCCTACTCGGTGCCACCAAAGAGGTTGTACACTCATCTCATCGCACCTTCTCCTTAACTCGACCTCCCGGCGCCGACGGTGCTCCATCCCGCACCCCCATGGAGCGGCTACCTTGAAGTCGGCGCCGCGGGCGACATCTCCACGGCGGCTCTCCCCCAGTGCGAGGCCCCTTCGGCGGCGGCGTCCATACCAGCCGGATCTGCTGCAGCTGCTCCGGCTCTCGCTCGCTCGCTCGCGCTGCTGCTGCTCCGGCTCTCGCTCGCTCGCTCGCCTAGCTACTACTGCTGCTCTCCCCCTCGCTCGTGCTGCTGCTCTGCTACGATTAAGTCACACTTCAGTCGACTGAATCGACTTTTGGGTCAGTCGATTTTCAGGGTTTGGGGGGCTCGTCGGAGTTAAGGAAGAACCACCCGCAGCAGGGACGGGGGCTCGCCGGAGAGGTACCCCACTATCTATCTTAGGGTTCAGGGTGGGGGGCGGGGGGCCTAGAGGGCTGGCCGAGGCGGCGGCGGCGAGTTGTTTTGGGGCGGCGAGGCGGCGCTGGGGTCGGCGGTTCGGCCGGTGGTGGCTGGCGGCTCAGGGGGGTGCAGGTTGAAGATGAACTGCAGGCCCTCCCTAAACTACATGTCAAGTGCCTCTCTGCTACCATTGCGTTCAGTTTCGACAGTAGCATTCAGATTCCACAATAAATTTCAGTTTCGACAGTTAAGTTCAGAGTCAACAGTTTTTACCTCATCTGTTGTAGTTAGGTGGTTTTTGGTGATGTTAATTTTACATCCATCTTACATCATCTATTGGAGATGCTATTAGAATCCCACTTGAGATTGACGATGTCTGTCTTGTGCTGCTTCAGCCTTGACGTCTTACGGCTCACCAGAGCTGCTCCAACGACAGAACGATCCATCACAACAGAGCAGTGCCCTGGACGCCGTCTACAGATTCCTCAGATCTTCCTCCACACCTCCGACAGCCACCTCTGCCTCAACTGCTTCAGCGACCAACCCAATGATGCTGAGGTCGACACGGCTACGGCAAAGAGGTTGTACACTTGTTGCATCACTTATTACTATACGTTGTTACCATCACTCTAAATTTCTGCATGCTCTCCTTACATAATCTCACCATATTTTTTTCATATGCATGTCAGATATTGTACACAGTCATGCTGAACATGTAGAGAAAAAGAGAAGAGTTTTGCGCGGCAATACAATGTCATGCAGACATTGCTCCATGGTGGGTTCAATGGCAAACCCTCCCCACCCCTCTCCAGATTGTAATCCAGAGGAAGATATCTGTTCTGAGGCGGATTCAGACGCCGCTGACCACTCTTATTTACCCCCCAAGGTGTTTGCTCTACCTTGGCATGATGATGTTAGTCATATCATGCATATGTTGCCTTGCAGTGCCTACTTTTGACATCATATATGTCATCTGCTTAGTTTAGACATGTTCTGTAATGCCACCTGTTTAGTTTCTATATCATATATGGGAATTATCCAGTCTCATGTCTTTTAGCCAGCCATAATATATGTGAAATGTGCAATGCCATCCTGTTTAACCAGGCATCATATATTTGAATGATATCTTGCCCATCCTTTTCTTCATTACATTTCCATTTGTCGACAATGTTTGTACATTAAACTACTCTTCCTGTGAATCAACCATTTGGGTGGGAGATGGAAAAATCTGGAGTGAAAACAAGGCCTCAGAGCAGACAGTGCTACCTGTCGAAGCAGATCTCTTGTTGGGTCCCGATAGCTCCTCAGAGATGGATTCAGAGACAGATGACCAGTCCTATTCCCCCACTGAGGTGTATGCTCTAACTTGGCACGGTTATACTGCTCATATCATGCATACGGTGTCTTGCATTGCATAGTTTAGACATCATATACACAATATACAACACCATGTTCTTAGTTCAGACATCATATCGAATGCCCTCTGTTTAGCATATAAATCACATATGTGAATTAAATGATGCAATCCTGATTACTTAGATAACATGTAGGTGAATTATGTCATGCGATCCTGTTTAGTTATTCATCATATCTTTGAATTATGTTATGCTATGCTATCCAGTTTAGATAGACATCATATATGTGAAATTATGTCATGCTATCCGTTTTAGTTAAACAATATACATGTCAACTATTTCATGCCCTATTTTTCCACACTATCTATTGCATCTGTCTCTCATACAATGTCTGTACATTCAACTATGTTTCCTGTTTATCAGCCATTTGAATTGGAGCGGGTGGTGCCAGTATCTAGCGGACTAAAAACACGGTCTTCAAATAAAACAGTGCTACCTCTTGGTGGAGATAGCACCCCGGTTGTACATGCACAAGAACCAGCCCTACCACACATAACCCAAACTCTCGCAGATTGTACCCCTACTGCGATGGACAGAGAACCAGCTTCACCCAATCTAACCCCAACCCCAGCCGATAGTAACCCAGTTCCTGTTGACACAACACCATCTCCACCACAGAGCTCCCAAACAAGAGCAGTTAGTAAGGCAGCTCCAGTGCCCAAAGGGCCAGTACTATCACGACGAACCCCAACTCCACCAGTTAGTACGCCTATTCCTGTGGAGGAAGAACAACCAGCTAGTCATAGTTTAGCATCTATCGCATTTGATGTTGTTAAATCGTATGTGCGTGTCTTCCCATCTTGGAAATATTATACTGAAGATGAAGGAAAGTGCCAGTTGCAGGTGTTTGTCCAGGAGTTATGTGTAAGTAATGTTATTCATGGCAATTACTTTGCTTCGTCCCATACATCCTACCTCCATGATGGTTATAATACATCAAATTTTCCCATTTTTTGTCTATAGAGAAGGACCGATTTGGAAACTTAGGATGAGGTAACATGTGCTAATACCTCTGCTATCTTCAATAATGCTTGGTGGCAGTATCGGAATTACGTGAAGAAAACGTACTTCACCGGCAAAGAAACTCATCAAATTCCCTTACGTTCTCGTGAGACACATTTACTGGACGATGACTGGGAACGCCTTGTTCTGTACTGGTCCCGAACCAAGAATGTGGTAAGGTCTATGAGCTCATTTTCTATTTTTAAGTATTATATTCTTGTGTCTTACTGTACTCTGTTCATGTAGAACAAGTGCCTAAACCTGAAGAACAACTGTTCTAATTTAAGATTCCATTGCTATCATAGTTCAAAAAAGCGCTAGGCGTTAATTGTGTGTTTTGCCACCGCCTTGCGCTTTATTGACCAAAGCGCATGCTTATGCGCAGTTATGCATAGATTATGCGTAGTTATGCGCAATGCGTTTTGCCAACGCCTAGAGCCTAGGCACGCTTAAGCGCTCGCTTAGACGCGGCTTTTTTAACTATGATTGCTTTGCTCTTGTATCACTGTATTTACTCATCCAAACTTATTTTTAAATTGAAGGATCCAATCGAAACTCCAATGGCACAGCAGGTATGTTCACACATGTTTCTTTAACAGGTTTGCTCTTATCAATAGCTCTGTTGATTTCAATTTCAATTCTGTATACAGTTGACTTTCATATCATGCACATTACTACCATCACAACAGAGCCAATAGTGTTGTTGTACATGTAGACCCGTGGTACCCAGCTGAAATCTTGTTGTGCCGTGTAGTTTCCCACGCTTTGTATTCTTTCACTGCTACTTTGTCTTGAACTGATATGATTTGAACCGTGTCTCTATTTTGATTTGGCAAGACAATGCAGTGACCATAGGACATAGATATATGTTTGTTTGATGCTTTCATTATGTACTAGTACTTGGCAATAGAAGACTTGGTAGTTTAATCCTGTCCACCTTACTAATGAACTGGTTCACCGAAATGAGTTTCATATACTAGTACATGCTAAACTTGTTATGTGTCTGCTTGTTTCTTCTTTTAGAATGCTGACAGAATATTGGGGAAGAGTGCCTTATTAAGCAATGGTAAAGGAAGTAATGCAGATAAGGTTCAGGGTAGTGACACATCCTTGTTGGTCTCCAACAAAGCTGATAAAACAGCTAAGGAAGACTATCTTGAAGACAGCGAGACAACCCCAAAGTCCTGTCTTGGTTTAGTGTTCGAGTTAGTGGCCACTACCGCTTGCACAAGCTATTCAAACTCACTGTCTGAATCAGTTCGGTTTCTTGAGTCTCAACTACAAGCTGAAAGACATCGATCAGCTGTGCTGCGACAAGAAGCGGAAGGACTGCGGAAGTCCCTGGAGCATTCAGATGCATACTTTCTGGTGCAACAACAAGCGTTGGAGGATTTTAGCGCCAAACAGGACAAAGCTAATCAGCTTGCTAAGCTTATTGCCAGCATGGTGGATACCCAGGATAACGTTTCTTGAGCTCTTCTGAAGTTGTTTCAGTTATGCTCTTGTTTTGCTGCCGCGTTTATTTGCACTGGTGGCCAATTTTGACGGCCAGTGTATGTAATGTGCTGCTTTGTTCCCTATATTTGCACTGGTGGCGAACTTTGATGCCCAGTGGATGTAATATGTGTAATAGCGGTAATAGGCTAGCATTAATTGCTTGCTTATTTATTTCCTTATTGTCTTGTTTAGTTGTTTGCTTGTAGTCACTGCAGTTCTTTTTCTGTTTTTTTCTAGTGGCCACAATAGCCTATTTTTGGTAACTAGGCCAAAATAATCATGGCAACACACAGACTGTTGTAACCATGGGCCTCCTGCAGGCCGTATGATCCATGGGCCTTCGTCCAGCCGTAGGATCCATCGGCCTTCTATACGGGCCTTAGGGTCCATGGGCCTTCTACGGTCCGTAGGGTCCATGGGCCTTCTACAGGCCGTACGATCCATGGGCCTTCTACGGGTCGTACTATCCATGGGCCTCATACGGGCCGTAGGATCCATGGGCCTTCTACGGGGCGTATCATCATTTCGCCAATCATGGGTCGTACTATTCGTGGACCATAACGGGCCGTTAATAGGCCGTATTTGATAACTCTATGAAAACAACCCAACAGGTTTTTTGACATGAAAATGGCCCAACGTATTAACGGTCCACAAACGGGCCGACTGTAACGACGGGCTGAATTTGGCCCACAAGCAGAAAATGACAGTAACAGGCCGTATGTAACCGAATTCTGCAAATGAGCCCAAGAATCAATGGGCCCTGAGAAGGCCGAAAGATAACTTGGGCTGGAAACGACCCAATAGAATAACGGGCCGTTAATGGGTATAAAGTGATACACTGTTCATTATGGGCCAGTTTCACCACGGGCCGTTAATGGGTCAAGAGTTACAAAGGTCCTCATATGGGCCGAAAGAAGTCATGGGCCACACATGGGCCGGAAGTTAAAACGGGCTGAATCATATTGGACGGCCCAGATGACGCTACTGGGCCTAATTCGGATAGGGCGTAACGGGCCCTGGGTTAGCGGGCTGTAAATGGGCTATATGCGAACATGCCGTTAATAGGCTTTCCGTGGACCGGCCCGCCACCTTTTGACCAAGTCAAACGGGCCGGCCTATTCACAGGAATGGGCCTCTGTTGGGCCGTGCCACGTGTCGCCGTATCATAGGCGCCTTCGGTCCAATGAGCGGATGACATCTGTCCCAACGGTGAGCCGACACGTGTTTCCTCCAGCCAATGATGATTTTACACGTGGAAAATCCCCATTGGTCGGGGCTGTTCATGGGTTATCGGATCCAAAACCCGACCCGATAGCTTAACGGCGTTCCGTTACGGTGGATGCCACGTGTCGTCACCCTTGACGAAAGCACTTCTGTGATGCGCGATTTATCGTCATGGAAGTGGACACTTCCGCGATGATAATTTTGGTAATGTCATGGAACACTTCTACGACAACACAGGTGACTATCTTGATTCTGTCATAAAATCGTCATGGATGTACATGCATGACAAAAAACACGACCTACTATGACAAACACGTATCATCACGGAAGTGTATTTTTTTGTAGTGAAAAGAGATGTAATTTGGTTCATATCATAGGAACTTTTCTATTGAATATACGCTAATGTTTATTTTCCTTTGAAATTATGGGAGTATAGGAATCCATTCATATGAACCAAGTGGCTCTAAAGCTATAGAAATGATATCATGTTTATTTCCTTTGAAATATGGAGTATATGAATCTATTCCTATGAACCAATTGGCTCTAAAGGAAAAAATCCTATAAAAATCATATCATATAGAGTTCCTATGATATTCCTCCACACCAAAGGATGGTTGAAATTGCTGCAGGTGATACGATGGTCTTTCTTTGTAGACTCCTCCCCCATCTTTATAGTTACCTCTCGAAGATGAATGAAATGATATATACAGGGTATTCTACATGTGCAATTTGGTACATGAAAACTCGGTAGAAGTTTGCGAGGTTCGAATTTTCAATAAAGCTATATGCAATGCATTTTGGAATGGAGGGAGCATACGGCAGTTGCTAACACTCACATGGAAGATTTGTGTGTAGGAGGAGTGGCTGTTCTGTTAAATGACATGGCAAAACTAACACTGTCAGATGCCGATCTAACGGTTCTTACGGCGTTCGTCAGGAAAAGGCTTGTGGCGAACGTTTGTCGGATAATGATTTACGGACACATGCATTGCAATTATACGTGCCCCCCTCTCTCTCATGCACACGCACCCTCCCGAGTCCTCTCGCACCCACCGTCTATCTGCAGGTAGACGTCACACACATATTTGCTCTTCACACCCTACCCTCAGAACTTGTAAAAAACAAAAGACATCGCGCACATTTTATTTTATCTCACACGTCACACACTTATACTATTACTCTTGTGGCGAACGTTCTTTGGGCATAGTATATTGTACTCTCACGAAGAGAAGCGGAGCACGCATGCACTAGTTCTCTCACACCCACTCGTGGGTACACGTAGGAGCGCATTTTTTTGAAGCTGGTACAACAAAATCACTCCACTACATATATAAGTAGGAGCCTTAGTGCTTGCTTTACTAGGGTTCCTCTCGTTCATGCTCTCATGCTCTCCAGATCTAAGCAAGACATAGGTGGCCACACTCTCTCTCAGCTCACGGCTGGTCACAAATCCGGCCGGACAACCTCGACCGGGGCAGGGGTGTAGGTGCATCGTTCACGCTGTCGTTGTCGGATGTGGGGTTCCGGCAAACCCTTAAGGTTCGAACACTGGGGTGCGCGCGAAGTCTTTCCCTCCTACCGATCTATGCCCTAGCTCGCTAAGATCTCGCGGACGAACTCGACGAACTCACGGCACAGAAAGACACGAGATTTATATTGGTTCGGGCCACCGTTGTGGTGTAATACCCTACTCCAGTGTGGTGGTGGTGGATTGCCTCTTGGGCTGATGATGAACAGTACAGTGGGAAGAACAGCCTCCTGAGGTTGAGGTGTTCTCGTGCTTGGTGTCTTAGCGGGTGAGAGCTGGATGAACTGCATGACCCCCTCTACTGTGGTGGCTAGCTCTACTTATATAGGCCCTGGTCCTCTTCCCAAATATTGAGCGGGAAGGGAGCCAACAACGGTGGGAAAATTTGAAGGGGGACAGCCAGTACGAGCTATCCTGACAAAAGTGCTCTTCGCGTGCAAAAGGCTCTGGTGGTGACGCCGTCTTGGGCTCCACGATGACCTCCTTCTTCCCGTCCTCCTGGTCTTGGTCTCGTTGCACCGATATAGCAACCTTTGCCTGATGCCTCGGTACTCCTCGCCTGCGCCTGCTTCCTTAGCACCAAAGAGGAAACAAGGATGCTGCGCACTCTGGCGCCCGCCTGGCGCCCGCCTGGTGTCGATCGTCATGGCTCCGTCACGAGAGCCTCGTGAGGTTTTCCCCGCCTTGATATCTCCGCTCCTCGTGAGCTTGCCTGACTAGGCCACTCCTGAGGAGGTCTTGCGTCGTCCACCTCGCGAGGCTTGGCCCCTCGCGAGGGTCTTGGAAGCCTTTTTGATGAAGATGGGTCGTACGGCCTGCTGGCTTAGCCACGCCGCGGGCCGCAGGCAGGCAAGTCTGGGGACCCCCGTTCCCAGAACGCCGAAAGTAGCCCCCGGGCCCAAGGTGCGCTCGGGCTTGGCTTCGCGGCGAAGCCAAGGGTCAAGTTCGGAGCACCGCGGGCCCCAAAAGCCTGCGGCCTCGGTTGACGCGTGGCGGTTGATTGGACGTGGGCGTCTCCGCTTCCCCATGCTGCCTCGGCAACTGCTCGACTTGACAAAAGGCTGGCGCAGGCAGTACTGGCCTTCATTGCTTCTTCCTCGCCTCGCTCCAGATCCCCTTTCTTGTTCCTCGCCACCGCTGCCTCCAGATCTGCTCCAATTTCACCCTGCATCTGTGATCCATGGTGCCGCGCAAAGTCAGGACTTCCTCAGCGCCGGCTTGGTATGAGCCGGCCCTTGAGGCGCCCACCGTCACGGAGAAGAGCCTCGCCTCTGTGCGCCTGCTGACGGCGGGTGAGAGCAATGAGTGAGGGGAGACCGAGCTCCGGCTTGCCTCTGACGTGCCGGAGCCTGAGGAAAGCACCTTCTTCTTCTCGAGCAGCGTTGCCGTCGGGTTGGTTCCTCCCTTCTCCAATTTCTTTTATGAAGTCCTCGACCACTACGGGCTGTAGGCGTTGCATCTCCATCCCAACTCTGTCCTCCTCCTGTCCATCTTCGCCTATTACTGTGAGGCGTACCTGGGCGTGATGCCATCCGTGGCGCCCCTGCGTCATTTCTTCTTCCTCCATGTCAGCGAGGTGCATGCCTCTGGATGCGCTAATTTCGTCGCATGCGGCAAGGCCAACTCGATCTCGAGCACCGGGAAGAGGGCCGACAACATTCGATCCAAATGGGTCATGATGGATGCCAAGCGTGCCGACCCGCGTCTGGCGTTACCAACGGTGGCGCCCTCTTCCAACGGGGGGTGGCCCAAGGCGGAGCTCGCTGATGAGCGGGCATCGTTTGTGTTGGGGCAGATGATGACCGACTTGAAGCCAGGCAACGCGAGGGCAGCCATGGTGACGGGGGTCATGCTCCCGAGGGAGTTCTTGACGCTGCGAGTTGCCCCGCTCCAGGCGCGCGCACGCCCCCTGTGGGAGCTTGAAGAAGAGGGAAACAAGACCCGCCTGAGGCGGGGGCCCCTGCCTGACGATGAATTGGCCGCTGTTCTGCGTCTCATAGTTGGGGACAACTAGGAGTACCCGCCAAGCGCCTTCGTTCCCCCGTTCCAACGCTGGGACCGGGACGAATTCGTTGCTTCCAGGCTGACCTTTGACGCGCGCGGGCTGGTGCCGCTGGCGCTCCCGGGGGCTCCTGCGGCACTGAAACCGGTGGAGGTGTCCTCTGACGAGTCCCGCGGGGAGGGGGAAGAGGAGGTGGACTCGGAGAAGACTCTGGAAGAGGTGGGGGAGACTTCCCCTCTGAGCAAGGTCGGGATCCTCCGCGCCCTTCCTGACGATGCCGAGGCCGACGCCCGCCAAGGGGAGAGGGAGCAGCCCCTCATCCCGACGATGGGTAGGTCATCGCTGGTGCCTCGCGATGCCGCCTCCGTCCCGACACCTTCTGGGGATGGCTCCGGCTCTGCTTCCGCACCGCCCGCCGCCGTCGGAACCCGAACGCCTGCTCCTCAGGTCCCGATGCTGTCAGGCTTCAAGCTCCCCAAGCGGAAGTATGTTGTGGTGGATCAGTAAGTGTCTTAAGCTTCGCCATGTCCTTGTTTGTACTCGTCATTTCCTGATGCTCGCCCTTGGTTGATCAGGCCGACGTCTTCGGCGAAGAAGAGGAAGGAGGATGCGGCGGCCGTGCCTCCCTTCGCAGAGAAAGGAGGTAGCAACGCCCGCACCTCCCCAGCCCGGTCGTCCTCGCGGGGCCAAGAGGAACATCGCCGCGTGGAATCAGCCCCCATGGCCCCGCTGGCTCCAGAAGTGCCGGCGCCTGGCGCGACTGATGAGGTCCCAGCTGCTCCGGAACCCGCGATCTCCCAGGCCCTGGTGATGGTGTCGCCTCCTCCCACTGCTGCACCTCCACTCCTTGGTTCTTCCGCTCCTGCTGCTGTTCTGGAATGCGCTCTTTCAGAGATGACCCAGTTGCAGGCAGATCTCCTGGGCGCGGACCCATGCCTGGTGGCCGGGCGCCTGGAGCTGGCCTCTGGCTGGCTTCACTCTGACCTAGCGGTTCACGCGGCGCTGGGCCAGGCTGCCGCGGCTTCCGAGAAGGAGAAGCAAAGTGCTGCCAGCACCGTAGCCGATCGTGAGGTGGCGCTGAAAGACGCCAAGGCCGCCCGTGCCCGCTGCCAAGTGCTGGAGGACGAGTTGCAGAGCCTCCGCGACAAGCACGCCGAAGAAGCACACTGCCGCCAAGCGAAGGAGGAGGAGATGAAGGCCTGGGAGGACGTCATCAAGAACCGTGATGCTGAGCTAGCGGAGTTGGGGAAGACGCAGGCCGCCGAGCGCAACCGGTTGGAAGAGTTGGAGCGGAAGATGGGGGCGAGGGAGGCCGATCTTGATGCCAAGGCGCGAGTCCTGGCCGAAGACCGCATGGCCTTCGCCGATCTCAAGAAGAGATCTCGCAAGGCGCTGAAGACGCTCTACGAGCACGGCCTGGAGAAGTCGCTGGCCACCGACGAGGACGGCCCCGCCCGGTTGCTTCCTCTCTTGGTGAAGGCGCTCGAGGAAGTCGTTGACGGCGTCGGTCCGATGGCGGAGGCAGAGGCTCGCGTTCTATCTTTGGCTGCATTGACTCGTGTTTTCAGCTATCTGCACCTCCACGACCCCAACGCTTGCCTTGACGAGCTGCTGGAGCCTGTGGCTGAAGATCAATGCGAGGCCGCCGCCATAGCCGTACAAGGTCAAGTGGAGGCCTTGCTGAAGAAGTTTCGCGGCTTTGTCTCCACTCCTTTGTCCGGCGATGTCGCTGATCCTGCAGCTGGTGGTGAAGGTGAAGACAACGTCGCTCATGAAGTAGCGCCTTCCGCAGGTGATGGCGGCGCCCGGGGTGACCCGCGGCTATTCTCCCGTTTCGTTCCTGCAACATGCATTAGGCCTCGTGGAGGCATTTAGACTTTTCATTTGATATCATGGGGACAATGTGTTTGTAATATTTGCTTCGAGATTTTGCGATTTCCTTCCTATTTGCTTTGCGTTCTGCATCGGCAGAGCCCGGCCCTGCGCATACCTCAACCGCCATTGGGCCGACCGGAGACCAGGACGGACCAAGGAGTGAGGGGCTACGTGACCAGTTAGGCTCCTGAGTTGCAATGCTCAGGAGTCCCCCTTGACGCGCAAACGGCTTACAGGGAGAGTTCGCGAGGATAGATTAATGTTGTACATCGGCAGAGCCCGGCCCCGCGCATACCTCAGCTGCCATTGGGCCGACCGGAGACCAGGACGGACCAAGGAGTGAGGGGCTACGTGACCAGTTAGGCTCCTAAGTCACGATGCTCAGGAGTCCCCCGTGACGTGCAAACAATTTCCATACCTGCCCTCGCTGAGGCCTCAGGAGGGGCGCGCGACGCCCAGGTCCGGGAGACCTGGTTGGGTGGCGTGCGCTTGGGTGTGACCCGAGCGCAGCCCCCGTGCCCAGCCCCCTCGCGCGGCTCTCCCGAGGAGAGGCGTTGCGGTGAGGCTGGACGCTGAGCTCTGGGCTTCCTGAGGTTGGTACGACCGTGGGGCCGCCCTCAGTTGTTTATCACCAGCGCGGAGCATAGTGCTTCCGCTTGTGCACGGGCATAGCCGCTCCTCGGCAGTGTCGACGGCCAGCGCGGAGCATGGTGCTTCCACTTGAGCGTGGGATGGGGGCCCCTCTCCGGGAGGAGCCCCCGGGGCGTGTACAGCCCCGCCCTGACACGTGGCTTGCACGGCAGGGCTGTGAGGTGTATCTAGGCACTCGTGAGCCAGCGCGGGACTCACAACGCCCTACCTCAAGGTGGGTTGCGCCTGGTCTTGAGTCTTGGTGATTGTGTGTTCCTGCAAGGTAGTTAGGTGCAAGCACTCTACGTCCTCAGGTCCCGGCCCTCGAGCGAGCTCAGCCGCCGCTGGTATGCCAGGTCGCGATGTCGTGATCAAGGGCAGGGGGTGAGGGCTGGAGAGCCAGTAAGAGCGCCTGAGTCGCGATGCTCAGGTGCCCCCCTTTTAACGCACAAGCGAATTGCACGGGGTGAATGGACCCGCGGCGGGTGTAGATCGAGCAGGCGATAGTCGTAGGCAGGTTAAGCATGGAAAGCAGATCAGCTTGGGTAAATGCAGGAAGATACATGCCACTGGGTCCGGCCCGAGCGACTTGGGGATGATGCAGCCCGAGGGGCGCCCCCAGCAAGGTAAGCTAAAGACATAAGCAAAAGGGATACATGCCACAGGGACGAACCCATGTGGCCTGGGAATGATGCAGCCCGAGGGGCGCTCCCAGCTAAACGAGCTTGGAAGATGTCACCTAGTTCTGTAGACGAAGTAGAGTTGGTGCAGCTAAAGGCGTGCGTCGAAGGAATGACTCTTCATGAGCCACCGGGGCCATGAGCCTCGGGAGGCTATGGGGGCTCGGGAGGTGCCCTGAAGACCATCTCCATCTCTTCTAGGACGGCATGGTACCTGGCCTCCTGAGCCGCCAGGACACGCCGCATCTTGCGCCGATAGGCCGACGCCACGCTCGGCAAGCCGAAGGGCATGCGAACATAGCTGTGTGGCGGGCTCTCGCAGCGGCCCACATGCGAAGGCCAGAAGCGCTCCTGAGATGCGGCCCTGTTGAGCCCTGGGACGTCGATGCAGACACGCAGCCCAACATCCTCGCCTGGATGGGGAGCTGCGCCTCGTGAGCGGCCGTCGCCGCGCATGGCCCTTGCGTCTTGCAGCTCCTGAGTGGTCTTGGTGATGAACTCTTGAGTGGTGGGCACTCCTTGCCCCGTGCTCTCCTGAAGGACACGTGCCGTGAAGCACGCCTCCAAGTGGTGCCCAAGCGCCTCCCTCGTGAGGTTGGCAAGGTCTGAGGCCCTCCAGAAGAGAGCCCTCGAGCCCTGCCCGAGGAGGGCGCTGGGCGCGCCTTCCTATGCGATGGAGGGAGGCGCCCCTGGGACGGACGCTGATCCTGATGAGGCTCCTGTCGCGACGCCATCCTCCTGAGGTCCTGCGCGGCGCAACTACTTCTTCTTGGGGATGGCCTTCGAAGGGCCCTCACTTCTGCTGTCGGGGTCGTTGATTGCTGCAGCTTGGAAGGCGCGCTCGAGGGAGCACACCGCGTCCCTCTCTTCACATGGGACCGTGATGATTCCTCCGCTTCCTGGCATCTTGAGGACGTTGTAGCCGTGATGGGTGACTGCCATGAACTTGGCCAGGGCCGGATACCCGAGGATGGCGTTGTACGGCAGGCGGATGTGCGCGACGTCGAAGTCGATGAGCTCGGTGCGGTAGTTCTTGCACTCTCCAAAGGTGACAGGCAGGTGGACCTGCCCTATCCGTGTGGTGGAACCGTCGATCACCCCTGAGAAAGGCTTGGTAGGCTGGAGCTGCTCATACGGCACTTGGAGGTTGTCGAACGTGTCGATGGACAGGACGTTGAGCCCTGCGTCGCCGTCGATGAGGGTCTTGGTAACCTGCACATTGCTGATGACTGGGGAGCACAGCATCGGGAGGGCGTCAGTGGTGCCGCGCACTTGAGCTAGTCTGCCGAGTTGAGAGTGATGGCGCATTGGTGGCCTCGAGCTTGGGGAGCACCGCGTTCACCTCGCGAGCGAACTGTTTGAAGATGCGCTGAGAGGCCGGGGCCTGGGTGCCGCCCAAGATGTAAGCGATTGCACGCGGCTCCTGGAAGACCCCAGCCCCCTCGTCCTGATGGTGGTCATCGTTCCTTCTTGGTGGCGACAGGGGAAGACTGGCGTTGCTTTGGGTGCGATCCTCACGAGGCTGGTCCCTCCAGGCCCCCTAGCGAGGATGGTCCTGCCAGTGTCCTCACGAGGCCTGTCGCGCCACTCCTGGCACGGGCCACGGTCGTCCCATCGTCCGCCCCCACATCCTCCTCCACGGCCGTAGCCCCGGTCGCTACGCTCGGGGCGTCGACCAAAGCGTCCTTATCGTATGGCTCTGAGCTCTTGACAGTCGCTGGTGTTGTGGGTGTTCAGGTTGTGGAAGCCGCAGAACGGTCGGCTGTTCTTGGATGACTCAGGCTGATCTCTGCCTCGCTTGGTGTCGGGCTCCGCTGCGAGCACAACTGCCTCCTTGCGCTTCACGTCCTTGGCCTTGGCCTTCTTCTCCTCTGCACCCGCAGCTGGCAGTTCGAGGAGGGAGAGGCGCCCCCTCAGCTCTGGCGCACTTGGTCGCCAGGTTGAACAGCTCCTGAGATGTGCACAGCTCCTCATGGATAGCGAGCTCTTCCTTCATCTTGACGTCACGGACGCCGTCGGAGAACGCGGAGATGATGGCCTCATCCGTGACATTGGGGATCTTGAGGCGAGTGTTGTTGAAGCGCTGGATGTACTTCTGGAGGGTCTCTCATGGTTGTTGCTTGATGCGGCGCAGGTCACCCGCGGCCGGCCGGCGGTCGTGAGTGCCCTGGAAGTTGGCGACGAAGCGGTCGCGCATCTCGTCCCAGGAGGAGATCGAGCCGTGCTGCAGGTTCAGGAGCCAGGAGTGGGCTCCATCCTTGAGAGCCATGGGAAACCAGTTCGCCATGACTTTCTCATCCCCGTTGGCCGCTTCAATGCTCAGCTCGTAGAGCTGTAGGAACTCCGCGGGGTCGGCGGTGCCGTCATAGCGATGAGTCCGGCTTGAACTTGCCTGGCCAGGCGACGCTACGCAGCTCGGGGGTGAAGGCGCGGCAGCCAGCCGTGGTTGCTAGGGCCTGCTTCGGAGGTGGAGCTTGGTCTTGATGAGGTCCGCGCGGCGCCGCCGCGGGCGGTGTGCGGTCTTGACGAGGCGGCGCGGGGAGCGCGGGTGCAGCTTCTCGCGGCCGCGGGATTTCTTGGCAGCTTCTCTCTTCGCGCGCGGGCACTGGGCGTGGTGGATCACGCCGCGGAACCGCGCGCCTTGGTGCCAAGGCACCGTCTTGGGGCAGAGGTGGTGGAGGCGCGCCATGGGCCTCGTTGCCCGTGGCTGGCTGAGGGTGAGGCAGAGAGAGGGACGGCACCGGGGAGCCCCCTGCAGCGTGGACGAGCTCGGCGACATGATCGAGCCACTCCTCGTAGAGGTCGTCGACTGAGCGGTAGCACAGGAGTTTGTTTGCCGCGATGAGCTCGGCCTGCGCCTCCATGGGAGCGCGGCGCACGTGAGACGAAGAACCGGCCGGGGTGAGCGACGGAGTGGCGGTGTGGCCGTCCTGCCGTACCGATGGATGCAGCGAGGACGCTTGCTGCTCGTTCCCCGCCGGGCTAGTGGCAGCGTTGGCGGCGGGAGACGGAGAGCGACAAGGTGGCCCGCCGACGGGAGCTGTGTGAGCAACGTGGGCGGTGAGGGCAGCCCGACGCTCAGCCCGAGCATGGCGAGCGTCCGCCATGGAGACGACGGAGCGATGAACAGATGGAAGGGAAGCTACGGCGCATCCCTACCTGGCGCGCCAAATGTCGGATGTGGGGTTCCGGCAAACCCTTAAGGTTTGAACACTGGGGTGCGCGCGAAGTCTTTCCCTCCTATCGATCTATGCCTTAGCTCGCTAAGATCTCGCGGACGAACTCGACGAACTCACGGCACAGAAAGACACAAGATTTATACTGGTTCGGGCCACCGTTGTGGTGTAATACCCTACTCCAGTGTGGTGGTGGTGGATTGCCTCTTGGGCTGATGATGAACAGTACAGTGGGAAGAACAACCTCCTAAGGTTGAGGTGTTCTCGTGCTTGGTGTCTTAGCGGGTGAGAGCTGGATGAACTGCTCGATCCCCTCTACCGTGGTGGCTAGCTCTACTTATATAGGCCGTGGTCCTCTTCCCAAATATTGAGCGGGAAGGGAGCCAACAACGGCGGGCAAATTTGAAGGGGGACAACCAGTACGAGCTATCCTGACAAAAGTGGTCTTCGCCTGCAAAAGGCTCTGGTGGTGACGCCGTCTTGGGCTCCACGATGACCTCCGTCTTGCCGTCCTCCTGGTCTTGGTCTCGTTGCACCGATATAGCAACCTTTGCCTGATGCCTCGGTACTCCTCGCCTGTGCCTGCTTCCTTAGCACCAAAGAGGAAACAAGGACGCTGCGCGCGCTGGCACCCGCCTAGCGCCCGCCTGGTGTCGATCGTCATGACTCACGTCACGAGAGCCTATGAGGTTTGCCCCGCCTTGATATCTCCGCTCCTCGTGAGCCTGCCTGACTAGGCCACTCCTGAGGAGGTCTTGCGTCGTCCGCCTCGCGAGGCTTGGCCCCTCGCGAGGGTCTTGGATGCCTTGTTGATGAAGATGGGTCGTACGACCTGCTGGCTTAGCCACGCCGCGGGCCGCAGGCAGGCAAGTCTGGGGACCCCGTTCCCAGAACGCCGACAGTTGTCGGCGGCGAGGGAGGAGACCAACGGCGGCCCGCGCGTCCCGATTGGCGGCCGTCCGTTCTCTCCGAGAGAGCGCCGGCTCCGGAGGGCCTCCGACCCCTTCTTCCTCCCTGCGGTATTGTGGCCAAGATGCGGCCTCCTGATGCCGTCTTTGCCACATGCTGACGACCCTCAGGTATATATTCCTTTGAAACCTGCCTTGCTCTACTGTCCCAGCTCCCCACTTGGCTTCATGTGGATCTTTTTCTACTACCGTAGACTGTTCCGAAGCCACCTAGACTTTTACTATTATTAGAGGTAAAGCTAGTTCACACAGTCGACTCTAAGAGTTGGTTCAAACAGGGAAGAAAGTGAGAAAGCTGTAGCATGAATCTAGGACTTGGTTCTAAGAGGAAACGGGGGAAAGTAGTAGATACTGTCTACCCAACCGGTCTCTTGGTTGAAAAGACGAAGAAAGCATGGTGGATGGCGAAGTGGGGGGAAGTGGACCTATCTCTTGGTTGAAAAAGGAAAGAAAGTGACGGGTGTTGGGGGACAACGCAAATCAGAATGAGCAGATCTAGATTTCTTGTGCTCACATAGGAAAATGTCACCGAGGAGATAAAAAATGGGACAAATGCAGACATGTTGCCTGAGTGTTTGCCGCTCTCGGCAACCACATCTGCCTCACCACTTTATGCCTCTACTGTCCCTACGCCCATATCGCTACCGTTAATATAAAATCACATGAAGCATTAAGCAATGCCACCTAATGTCACTATAAGTAATGGTCTAGTACCGTCGATGAATTGAAGCAATGCCACCACCATTTTATGAAGTGCTTCCGTCTTGCTTTATTTCGCATGAATTGTGTATTTTTGTAGTTACACTTAAATCTCACACCGCTAACATTGCTTCATCCTAGTGGAACTGCACAAATTTGATTGCACATTTACTGACCATGTGCTACTCTCATGACAGTAATACTAATGCTATTGTTCTGCATGTTAATCTAGTGGCAGTGTTGATGTGATGTGATGCTACTTACTTAAGGACACTTTCATACTGTCAATCTAGTGCAAAATTATAACACAATAGATGCTGCTGTTAATCATACGCCACTGCAAATATCTGTCACTATTTAAATAACCGTATTTCGTATTTGCGCAAACAGGGATGTCTGTCTCCATATCGTTTCAGGATGTCTTTCTCCGTATCGTTTCTATCCGCGCAATCAAAAGCACACACCTCAGTTTTAGTAGAACTGCGCAAAAGGAGATGGCTATCCATCGTTGCCGTCGTCTAACCACCCTTCTTCCAGGTATTCCTACATTGGTAGTTACTAGGTAGAATGACCAATGCAATCTAAAAGAAGCTGATTCATACGTTTTACTTCCTGATTGCAGTGCAGGGACGAGCGAAAACATTTGCATCCTAGTCCGGAATGCACTTTCCTCCAGTTCATCCATGTACCGAGGACAAGCTGGCACGGCTGCATGGAGGTTTTTGGGACAGGTGCGCGGACAAGAGGCATTGTGGTCTGCTTATTTCTGCAAATAGCGGCGCTTAAATTTAGTGGAATGCAGAAGACTTTCAGCTGGTCAGTACACTGCATGGTTCAGTTCAGCATTCCAGCTGAGAACACAATTATAATTGGTTATTCTGGAATGAGAGAACCTAACCCTGGATGGTGGCAACCAGAAAAAACCAGAGTGAACTCCAGGAAATTTAAGCCTGCTGGGAGGCCCTTCTCACAACTTTGCCTTTTGCTATTAACTAGTATATGTTTGTTATGTTCTATGAATCATTGAGATATATAAAATTGCTTAACTTATGCTTTTCAAGTTTTTTATCAAGCCGAGTTTAATGTGAGTGTTCCACATGAACACTGGACTAGTGTGTGAACGTTTGGAATTTACATTGTGGCCTCAGTTAACTGCATGAACCACTGTAACAAGATACATAGTTTCTTATATGTCAGACAGCAGATTGTTGATTGTTAGCTGGTCGATAGCCTAGTGTTGAAGCGAGCTGAGCCAATGTGTCGTGTTTTGCACAACTGCTTACAAGTGGGTAGCACCAACTGTGTTTACAAGTACATATGTATACGTCGGCGCACAGTTCTCGAACGAGTACTCTATTTCATCAAAACACACAGTGCTCGTATGATAAAACTAGTGAGGACACATCTGTTTCGGCAACAATTACGATGATTCACGGGCACACAAAAGTAGTAGCAGTTCCCATTGATGGATTCAAACAGAGTACTAGCCCCAGAGGGCTCGATAACAGGCAAGGTTCGGATAATTAGACAGAATCCAAACTACTATTAAACACTAGCTGGGGCAAGTATTTCATGCCTCGATCTAATTTGGGCTGGACACAAGACGGACCTTTCCATGAACATCATCGAGGACGTCCAGCAGCAGCTCAATCCTGTGAACCTTCATGAATACAACCTTGTGGCCTTGCCACTCATAAACTTGTTTGTGGAGGCATGCCACGTCATCTTCCTGCGTAAGCTTGACAAGAACAGTATGCCTCACAAACGAAGGAGTAGCTTTGAACTTCTTGTGCTTCAGTACACCTTGGACAACACGCCTGACAACAGTGAGGCTGGAATACAACTCTTCATTGGTATAAGCGCAAATGGCTTCCAGGATCCAACAGCCTAAAAACTATGTTTTCCCAGTGTGTATATTCAGGTCATCCGCCTCATAGCAAGTGACATGTACAACCACACAATCCTTGTCTGCATCAGGGCTCTAATTGAAACAGAAACAAATTCTGAATTACTTTCCAGCATAAGAAACACAAGTTATTTAAACCACTATGTATAGCATGGCATCGAAGCTAATAAAATTTTGCATTATTCATCACCACGTACTTAGATGAAAAACCACAATCGAGATCGGCAAAGAAGAAAATCACCTTGGGCAGCTCAGCGGGGGGGGGGGGGCACATCCTCGAAGGGGGAAAACTGCTCCTGCAGTGCCACGGGGGCTGTAACCTCAAACGGGGCATTGACCATCTCAGTAGTGGCCGTGAGCGTATCTGGGGTCGGCTCGTTGGCTGCCTCCATCTTCTTGGAGCTCTCTGTCTCGTGGGGATCAGCCTCCCGCGTCTGCTCCAATATCGGCAGATCTTTGCCTGGTTCTCCTTGGTCCATCATGAAACTGACGAATACTAGGAGACCACTGAAAGGAAAACACAATCGCAATGACAATCAAACAAAAAAGAGAGTGAGGATCGGTTTCTGCTTTGCAAAAGTTCTTTTTTTTATGTGAACGAAAATATACCAACATCACGGATCCGCTTACCTTCCGTTCGTTGGGAGAGAAGAACAGTGGAAGATGCGAGTGTTGCCTTTCTTGAAGACGGTGAGGGAGAAGGGGATTCAGCGAAGAGTGAAATGATGGTTGCTTCGTCCGTCAAACTTAGACTACGGGGAGGTGGGGTTTTGTGATACGCCGACTCGTTATTGCCGCGCTACGACCGGGGTGACTCTCCGCCTACATACTGCCTTCTAATTTGGTGGATGGCATTTGGGCCCGCGCGCTGCATGGCCCGCATGTCGGTGAACAAAAGTATAACGACATTCAGTAGAGGGAGACGTTTCGATGACCTAGGAGGAGCCAGAAGTGGTATTGTATCCACTGTACTAGTAGTAATTGTTTTTCTGGGTAGCTGTAGAGTGTCTCCACTGTACTAGTAGTAATTGTTTCTCTGGGCCCAAGACAAAACAGCCCATCCACCCTAGTAAATAGTAAAATCAATTCAAAAGTCCATATATTTACTGAATGAGAGGCGCTACCCACACCCAGCACACCCCCCCCCCAAAAAAACCTGGGTGTTCTTCTTCCTCCTCACTCCCACCCACCTCACATCAGCTCGCTCCACTCGTACCCCCAAATTCCTCACCTCACTCCGACAAAAAACCCAGCTCCCCTTCTTCCTCACTACTACAGAAAAACCCCAGCTCCCCTTCTTCTTCACCCGCACTACAACTAGGGTCGTCATTCGTTACTCTGCTCAAATCCGTGAGCGCGACGCGACGCCCTCGAGGAAAATGGAGTCGGCTAACCCCAGCGCCAAGAAGATGAGGCTCTCGCCAGCGGCAACGCCTGTTGTAGATCCGCACCCGGCAGCGCGGGGAGAAGCGGCGACCCCGCCCCCACCGGATCCCAGGAACCCGTAGAATCTCGGGTGGACCGCATCAGCGATCTCCCGGACGCCGTCCTTGGGGAGATCATCTTGCTTCTCCCCACCAAGGATTGCTGCCGCACCCAAGTCCTCTCAATTCGGTGGCGCCCTCTATGGCGCGCCGTGCCCCTTAATCTCGACTGTCGTCAGCTATCTCTCTTCAATGATTTTGAAATTCCCAGAGCCATCATCTCCTCCCACCAGGGCTCTGTTCAAAGCCTCTGCATCCTGTCATGCTACCTGAGCAAGCATACCATGCCCTGCATGGTGGACGCCTGGCTGAAATCCCCTGAATTCATAGAACTACAGCTGCTTGAGTTCTACTATTCCCCTGGAAATCACCTACCAGATACCGAACGCCAACTACCTGTGCCCTCAGCACCGATGTCCATCTCGCGGTTTTCCTCCTCTCTCCACACCGCCACCTTTGCGCTGTGCGACCTACCAGACAATCTGGTACTAAACCTTCGACTCCCATTTCTGAAGAAACTTTCACTTGTGCAGGTTCGTATATCAGAGGCCTCATTGCACTCCAATTGCCCTGCCCTGGAGTGCTTGGTGCTTGTTTTCACAGTTAGAATCGGTTGTCTCCAAATAAAGTCGCCTAACCTTGTAAGAATTGGAATTTGTTTTGATGGAAGGCAGCTCATCATCCATGATGCCCCTTCACTTCAAAGGTTGATTATTGATTCTAGTTATTCACTGTTGCAAATAATTGTCCTCTCTGCGCCTAAACAGGAGACCTTGGGTGTAATACATGATCTCTGTGCTCATTTCAATATGGTGTTTGGCTCCACAGTTCTTCAGGTACTTTACATTATCATCTACACTTGTAACCATAAGCTGCATTTTAAATTTCTGCGCATAAGTTATTTGTCATCTTGGAGTACACATTTTGTACTAATATTATGTTCTATGCTCAATGAAGAGTTCCTCCATGGATGGCCTATCAATGGTGCTAGATTCTGTCAAGATCTTATATATCCAAATGAATAGTTTTGATCTGAGCAATATTATTGGTTTGCTGCAATGCTTTCCATGTCTGGAGAAGTTGTATATAAAGGTGATAATTTCATGCACATTTGAAGCCCGCATATAGTGTACTAGAATTAACCGTTTAGCTGTTGCTCTTTCGACACTCCTTTTTTTAGACCTTAACTGTTTTCAATCTTCATGTCTATTTAGGCAACGGGACGGGGTAAGAAAGTTATAACCAATTGGTGGATTCGTAAGCATCGAGATTTTCTCACTTCTCATGAGATTCGATTGAACACAATAACGCTAGAACGATATGTAGCCAATCGTGCAAACACTAGATTTGTCACTCCTGCTGAATGCGAGGTTACTATTGTCCATCAGGCTTAAGTTTATCAACGGCATGGTTTTGACGGATGGGTATGTGGAAGAGCAAAAAAAGGAGTTTCAGGTGGGCAAAAGAGCTTCTGAACATGTCGGGCTTCTATTTACAACATACTGAGGTCATAATCCAGTAAATTTTACGACCCAGGATGTTCATTCTATGGACCTGACCGATCCATTTGACTGTGACTGCCAAAAATAGTGCTGGAGTTAGATGTTGTTGCCCTTTTCAACCTGGGTTTTTTGTAAACCTGATGAACAATTAACCCTCGTGCTTTTGTACAGTTTGTAAGCTGGAGTTAGATGTTCTTGCCCTTTTCAACTCGGCTGTGACTGTCATATTTTCTTTGAAGCAAGGCAAATGGCTTGCCAGTCATTTAATTTAGAGTGAAATATTGTAACAACTAACAAATCCCAAACAAGGGAAATAACATCACTCTCGTCGGCTACTTGAGCTCACTGTGCATTACAGAAGCCAAGTGATTAGCCCCCACCAGCACCCACAAACTTATTTACAACTAGCACATCAAATGGGCTGTAAATTTTCATAGGAAGGGCTGCATAACCATGACAGATTTCGATTCTGGCATTTGGGACCCGCGAGGAAATAGCCTATCCAAGGTGGTGTCGACTTACTAGCCAGTCAACAAACGATTCTGCCTACCAGCCGTTGGATTGACATCCAACATCTGTCGTGTGTCTTCTATCTCTTGTCTTCTTCTTCCTCCAGCCACCCAAACCAAACCACCCCGTCGGCTCCGCCTGCTCCTGCCTCCCATGGCTGGCTGCGCCACCACCGCCCTACCGTACATACCCTCCAACGTTGGCCAGTCCATCCCTCTATTCCCCCACACGTCCTATTATTCCCCGGCGACGTTAGCCCCAACACGCACCCGCACCCGAACCAGTCAACCCTCGTACTCCCCTTCGCCTGCGACTGGACCGACGCATCTTCCACGGCTCCTGTTCATTCCGTCCGAGGCCTCGCCGTCATCCTCCGCCTTGCGGCCTTGGTTCGCTCGCCGTGCACGGTGCGCCGCCCTCTTGCGTTGTCAACGTCGTCAACAACCGAGAGGAACAATGAGGTGATTGTATGCGGGGAGGATGACAGTAGGGACCCACCAGCGTCATGGCAGTACGCAAGCAAGTGCCTCTATATTACAAGCCCAAAAATATGGTTCCTCCTAATGGTTGGACATCTGGGGCTCACGCCATTGTCAACGTAGTCAATAAACGAGAGAATTACACTACGAGTGGCTGACACCAGGGACCCAGCAGGTCGCGCAGTTTTTTTTTGAGGAACAAGCAACTATTATTTATACTAGTTTTAGCGACGGATCAGGGTAACAACGGGGCTGTGCAGGGGCTGTGGCCCGTCTAGCCAGGGTTTTATTTATGTTTACCACATCATGAGCCCAGTTGTGTTTTTTTCTTGCTGAAAATGGCTAGCCCAGTTCTATTTTTTGAAGAAATACCCAAACGAGGCCTACTTGCTTTATCAGCCCTGCTGGGCTGCAAATCTTTCAAGACGAGGAGAGTTTCATTCGGTTTGCCCAGAAATGGGCTGTACATTTTTAAAACACATCAAACCGGGAATTAGTTTCAATTTTTTTATTACAAGATTTTAAATTCCATTGATTTTTATGCGTGGGCAATTACTTGGATTTTATATTTATATAAATTATTTTTCAAAATAGTTTGAATGTGAATCGATATTTCGGGATTAAAAATAGTTGACTGCACCGAAATATGCAAAAAAAAAATCGTATACTTTTTAACCGTGGCCACAATATGGGGTGTAATGCTAACAAAAAGAAGATGGGCTCCAAAAAAATTCTTAAAGAATTAGCAAATGGGATGTACATTATTAGAAATAATGCACACGAGAGCAGTGACTGTTGGATGTCCATCCAACAGCTGTCGTGCTTCTTCAATCTCTGCTTTTCCTGCTCCAGCCGCTCAAACAAGCGTCGGCGGGACTGCCTCCTCCCTCCTCCCGCGGCCGACTATGCTGCCGCGCAGGCCTCACCGCCCCACTGTACTCCCATCGCTGGCCTAGCCATCCCTCTACTCACCCACACTCGTTGTTATTCTCCGGCGATGGCAGACGAACCAGGAAACCCTCGTACAGTAGTACTCGCCTCCGTGTGGGAAACAACTGCCGAGTCTTCCCTGCCTCCATGTCGTTCCCTTCCTAGGCCTCGCCGTCGTCCACCGCCCGGGTGCTCTCGGCGCAGCCTGGTCAATGTGGTCAATGAACGACATCCATCGGAAGTGGACTGTACGTGGAGAGGCTGACAGCTGGGTCCACGGCTGCACGCAAGGAAATGCCTCCTTATTACGCGCAAAATAATGATTCCTCCACCTGACAGCTAGGACCCACGAGAAGGGCTTCTGTATTTCGCGGAAAAAACGTTCCCCCGCTGACAGGTCGTACCCACCAGCTATATCTTCGCACGGAAGGAAGTGCCTCCTTATGACGCACAAAAAAATGAATACCCCCTGCTAGCTGGGACCCACCATAGTGGGTGCCTGACTTGTGGGCCTACTAAGTTGACGGGGACAGAGGTCTTTGTCAACTTAGTCAATATGAACGATTCTAGCTCCAGTGACCGTACGATGTCCATCCAACGGCCATAGTGCTTCTTCAACGTCTGGTCTTCTTGCTCCAGCCGCCCAAAGCAGCGCCGGTTGTGCCGCCTGCTCCTGGCTCCCGTGGCCAGCTATGCTGTCGCAGAGGCCTCACCGCCCCCATACTACTCCCACCGCTGGCCAGGCCTTCCCTCCGCTCACCCACACCCTCTGTTATTCTGCGGCGACGGCAGCCTCACACCGCAGCCGAACCAGTAAACACTCGTACTCCTCTCCGCGTGGGCATCCACTGCCGCGTCTTCCCCGGCTCCGCGTCGTCCCCTTCCTAGGCTTCACCGCCGTCCACTGCCTTGGTGCTCTCGGCGCGGCGTGGTCAATGTGGTCAACGACCGACTTCCATCCGAAGAGTACTGTACGTGGAGAGGCTGATAGTTGGGTCCACGGCCGCAGCTGGGTCGACGGCCACAGCCCAGTTTTTTTGTGATTTGCCAAGTAAGTCACTTTGCCAGGCCTGTTGGGCTGCAAATCTTTTAAGATGAGGAGAGCTTCATTCGGCTGGCCGAGAAAATGGCCTATCAGTAATGAGAAATGGGCTGTACATTTTTAAAACACATGAAACTGGCAATTAGTTTCAAATTTCTTTTTTTTTCATTTCGAGATTTTAAATTGCATTGATTTTTATGTGTGGACAATTTGTTGGATTTTATATTGATATACATTTATTTTTAAAATCAGTTTGAATGTGACTCGAAATTTCGGGATTAAAAACAGTTCGGACCGCACCGAAATATGCAAAATTTCGTATAATGTTTTAACCGTGGCCACAATATGGGTTGTAATGCTAACAAAAAGAATATGGGCTCCAAAAAAACCTTAAGAATTAGCAACTGGGCTATAAATTATTAGAAATAATGGCAGATGGGTTGTATGCGGTTTTCCACAGATTTGAGGCTTTCCTAAAAAAAAGGTTGACGCACAAGCAGTGACTGTTGGATTTCCATCCAACGGCCGTCATGCTTCTTCAATCTCTGCTCTTCCTGCTCCAGCCGCTTAAACAAGCGCCGACGGAACTGCCTGCTCCCTCCTCCCCGCGGTCGGCTGTGCGCTGCACAAGCCCCACCGCCCCATCGTACTCCCATCGCTGGCCTGGCCATCCCTCTACTGACCCACACCTGCTGTTATTCTTCGGTGACGGAAGACGAACCAGTAAACCCTCGTACAGTCATACTCCCCTCCGCGTGGGAAACAACTGCCGAGTCTTCCCTGCCTCCGTGTCGTTCCCTTCCTAGGCCTCGCCGTCGTCCACCGCCCTGGTGCTCTCGGCGCGGCCTGGTCAACATGGTCAATGACCGACATGCATCTGAAGTGGACTGTACGTGGAGAGGCTGACCGCTGGGTCCACGGCCGCACGCAAGGAAATGCCTCCTTATTACGCCCAAAATAATGATTCCTCCAGCTGACATCTGGGACCCACCGAAAGGGTCTCCGTATTTTGTGGAAAAAATGTTACCGCTGCTGACAGCTTGGACCCACCAGCTATATCTTTGCACGCAAGGAAGTGCCTCCTTATTACGCACAAAAAATGAATACTCCCCCTGCTAGCTGGGACCCAGTATAGTGGCAGGCTGACTTGTGGGCCTACTAAGTTGACGGGGACGGAGGGCTTTGTCAACTTAGTCAATATGCACGATTCTAGCTCCACTCACCGTACGATGTCCATCCAACGGCCGTAGTGCTTCTTCAACCTGTGGTCTTCTTGCTCCAGCCGCCCAAACCAGTGCCGGTCGTGCCTCGTGCTCCTGCCTCCCGTGGCCGGCTGCGATGCGGCGGAGGCCTCACCCCGCCCTACTACTCCCACTGCTAGCCAGGCCATCCCTCTACTCACCCACACCCCCTGTTATTCTGCGGCGACGGCAGCCTCACACCGCAGCGAACCAGTGAACCCTCATACTCCTCTACGTGTGGGCATCCACTGCCGCGTCTTCCCCGGCTCCGCATCGTCCCCTTCCTAGGCCTCACCGTCGTCCACCGCCCTGGTGCTCTCAGCGCGGCGTGGTCAACGTGGTCAAGGAACGGCTTCCATCGGACGTGGACTATACGTGGAGAGGCTGACAGCTGGGTCCACGACCGCAGCAAGGAAGTGCCTCCTTATTACGTGCAAAATAATTATTCCTCCACCTGACAGCGGGGACCCACCGGACGGGCCACCGTATTTCACAAAAAATGTTTCCCCCTAACTGCTGGAACCCACCAGCTACATCTTCGCACGCAAGGAAGTGCGTCCGGGCAAAAAAATGATTCGCCCCATGACTGCTGGGACCCACCAGCTACATCTTCGCACGCAAGGAAGTGCCTGACAGTCGGGACCTCATTCTGGTCGAGAAAGTGTACGTACATACTGTGTAGAGGCGCGCATGTGTCGTAGTAGAGGCGTGCACGTAGCATGTACACGTACGTACAACGGCCAGTGTGCAAGAAAGAAAATACGGCCACGTACGCACATACGGGAAGGGTCTCGAACGCCTACTCGCGCATACGTATGGCCAAGGCTCGTGTACATGGCTGGGTCGGAACGGAGAAACAGCGTCGTCGTCGTGTTCATGGGGAGCCAACCGGCTGGGTCGGAATGGAATGCGTCGTCGTGTTCATCGGGAGGGCTTGGACGAAACAGCCGATGGAAACGAGGCCTGGCATACCGCAGAACGGAGGAAACAACCTTGTGTTCGACCGGCCACGTTCGAAATGGGATCCTGTTCATCGAGAGGGGTCTGGCGTACCGCGAAACGGAGGAAACGGACCTCCTACGGTCGAACGGGGGTCCTGTTGATCGGGAGGGGTGTGGCGTACCGCAAAACGGAGGAAACGGACTTGTGTTGGAGCGCTACGGTCGAAACGGGGGTCCTGTTCATCAGGAGGGGTGTGGAGTACCGCAAAACGGGACTCCACGGGATACTGTTCATCTCCACCGTCGACCCCCTCCAGCCTCCACGGGCTACTATTCATCCACCGTCGACCTCCTCCAGCCTCCACCAGCGACTGTTCATCCACGGGCTCCTGTTCATCCAGCCTCCACCGCGCGCTACTCCACCAGCTACTGTTCACCAGCCCTCTCCACGGGCTCCTGTTCAACCACCCCTCCACGGGCTACTGTTCATCCAGCCCTCCACCATCTACTGTTCATCCTTCCCTCCACGGGGTGGTCCTGTTCATCCTGCCCTCCACAGGGTCCTGTTCATCCAGCCCCAACCGGCTCGATCGATCGGGGCACTGTTCATCCAGAGGCAACACCACGGGGTCCTGTTCATCCACACCCACCGGGAACTGTTCATCCAACCCCCCCCCCCCAGCGCAACGCTCACTGTTCATCCAGAGGAAGCATCGATCGGCTTCAGTTAGCAGCAGTAGCGAAGGAATCGCTCGATCGGGTTCAGTTAACAGCCATCGATCGATCGCTCGGGTTCAGTAACGCGTAGCCTGCAGTGCAATCGCTTGGGTTCAGTTAGAGCCCAACGTCTCGCACACACGCGCGTACGTACGAGAGAAACGCGCATCGCTCGGCCCCCGACCACCCACCGTAACCGGGGACTCCCCGATATTTTCCGCGCCCTCGCTTCTACCATGGTTTTTTCCATCATGGACGGCCCAAAGAATGTCATGCAGCTGCGTCTCCGGCCCGCCCAGGACGAAAAGCCCATTTTCTGTCATGATTTTTTGTCATAGAAGTAGGACCCCACCACATCTATGATGATACCGGGTTTTGTCACAATTATAGTCATAGAAGTGTCATAAGTATGACAGGAAAAAATTTCGTTCGGCCCAAAATGTCACGGATGTGTCTTTTTTCTGTAGTGGTAAGATCACCAATCAATAGTAGGTTGCTGCTCTGTGCAGTTAAAGATGGGATCCAACCTGTTCTGTTTGCTTGTTTCCTATAATCAGTGCTCGATTCCATATTTCTGTATCCTTCGATTCCCCGGACAGATCTGATCTCCTTTATACTTACCTCAAACAACGCGCGAAGTCGAGATGTTGACGAGAAAGGGGCTTTTCTCAAGGCCAAAGAGTGCTCTTTGAAAGCTACTATGCATCCTTAAGAATACAAGAGTGGTTTTTTTGGGTATAGCAGGACTTGAACCTGCGACCATTAGGTTAAAAGCCCAATGCTCTACCAACTGAGCAATACACCCGATTTTACAAGAAGGCTTGGTGCGGAAAAGAAAAGAGGGCGGTCGGGCCCCTTTTCTTCTTACCATATCACATGGGCGCGGCTCTGTATGGTATAGTACTATGGAGCAAGTCTGGGAGTCCTTTCAACTCATTGAGGATTCTATCTAAAAAGAAGGTCAGCGGGGGAGACTATAGTAGCTTGAACTCAGACTATCTACGAAAAAGGTAAAGTCCTCTTTACTAGGGTTCGATCGAAAGGAGCTGTGTTCTATGGTTTGACGTTGTGGAGGTCCAGCACTCTTCTAAATGAAGAAAGAGGGGATTCGCGCTACCTCCTACTCCTACAGAAGATCGATTGGCGCGAACTTCCGACCGATTCCTTATTCATTGTTGCCGACCCTTACATCATCATAAAGAGAATCAAGATATCCCAAGAACCCAGCTAGGGATGAATGACTAGCGCTCAAGAACAAGCAAGGGATGAGCGCACGGGAGCGGCATTGTTTGTTGCTTTATTATCACATTAGAGAAGCGGAACCTCCAAGCTCAGACATCTCGAACTCCGAAACTACCCTTCTATCCCACCCTGCTCCTCCGATTGTAGCGACCCGATCCCAATGGATCGAAGTCTCTGTGCTTAAGTGTCATCCCTGGATCAGTATGCTGACACACACAGTACTCGAGGATTTATAACAAAGGTAAATCACATGTATAAAGTAACGTAAATACTATTACCTCAATCCATATAGCAGAACTAACAACAAAATTGTGGAGTCCCAACAACACCAACGGCAAAGTTGAGTGTAGACAACGCAACCCTAACATATCACTTACTCGTCGGATAATTCCTGCAACATGACACATTGCAACCATGTAGGTCAGTACATTGAATGTACTAGCAATTTCACACCATAGAATAATAATGGAAATGTCTATCACTATATGCATATTTGGCTCGTGGAGGCTCTAAGTTTAATTTTTGCATAAAGCTAATTTTTCCCTACAACAAAGGAATACATTTTTATTTCCTACCAAGTTTATGCCATTATTGAGAAGGTAACCCCAACTCAGTCCCAAAATTACCAAGTAATAATAATAATAACCAACAAATTCATTAAGTAAAGTGATTAGATCAACCAATAATTCAAATATCAGAAACTCAAAAATGTCCATAACCGGGGATACGGCTAATCATGATTAGTTTGTACACTCTGCAGAGTTTTGCGCACTTTTCCCCACAAGACTCGATCGCATCCATGATCGGAAGATTGAGACATAGCCTTTCTGAAGAGGTCCCCTTAACCGATAGATAGGCCGGTACACCTACAATTCCCCTACATCTGCTAGCCCATCATGGAAAGGTTTCCCACAACTTACTCAACTATGCCAGAGGCCATAATGGCTTGTGGCTGCACACGGAAGTTTCTAGCATGAATAATCTTATGATCCCTTTGAGCCTGGGTGGCATTCCATAGGATGATCACACGGGTACCTCGGGATCTCCTAGGACAACACTAGATTCCCCAAGTGCCCGGGCAAGCCACTGGTATCCCCAGGGTGCCCCAACCATTCCACCCAGATGTGTGTTAAAGTAGCCACCTTAAGTTTCCCTTAGTTATTATCTCTCGCATCTTTCATGAATCTCACATAACAATCCCCGTCTACAACCATGGCTAAGCAATATATGACATAACGAATATTCCCGGGGTGAATAAAAAAGTTAATAGGTTCCTACCTCATCAACTACATAGCAATACCACATGTTCCCAACCCTACTCATGCAATCTTTGAGGGTGAAACTAATGCAAGTAAAAACTGGGTATAGGAAGAATATGATCAAAGTGTGAAATTGCCTTGTACTATTGATGAAGATTCTTCGCACTCATAATTCCTGATAGTTCTACTCTTCACACTCCGATCAATCTATCATGAGCAAGCAATTATAACCACACATAAGCAATCACTCAAAGACTTGAAAGAAACAAAGAAAACACTTCGAAAAACTTCAAAAAACATCAAATAAAGCTTCTAGTTAGAAACATATTTTTAATAGTAGCACAATTATGTGATTTTTATATTAACTGAAAGTACATGTCAAGAACTTTGATATGATAAAACAATCAATTAAATCGGAGTTATAAAACTCAAGTTATAGCCAAACAAGTTTAAATTTGAATCTGATATAATTAGAATTTTATAATTTCAAAAAGCTGATTTAATAAGTTCTCTAGACAGTTGAGATCATGACGAAGAATTTGGCGTTGGTTTCACTGAATTTGGATAAATGGTCGAAAAGTTGTGAGGGTTTGAAAACCAGGGGCTAAACTGAAAGAAACAAAACTACAACTAGGTCCCTGGCCACGTGGCAGAAAACTACTGGCCAAAAAGTGTTCGCGGCAGGGCTAAACCAGTGAACGTTCGTTAAATAGAACATACCGGTTTAAAAAAATGATCTAATCTAGACCCTAGATCTAAGATCGGACGGACAAGAGCTTACCACGGCGGTTGACGGCGCGGCGGTGAGGGAGACGGCGGCGGCAGCGGTTTCGGCCTCGGACAGGGACGGCTGCTCCGGGGTCGGCGGTGACGGGCGGAGACACAGAGGGGCACGACGCGGCAAGGCGAAGTCGAATGTGGCGGCGGTTTCGGTCGAGGGCGCCGGTGGAGCGCGGGACAAGGCGGCGGCTCGAACTCCGGCGAGTGCGGGCGCGAGCTGCGGTGGCGACTGCGAGATGTGGAGGAGGGAGAGGGTCGAGGGTTCCCCCTTTTATATGCGGGAGGAGGCGGCGGTGGCTTGGAGGAGGGGGCGATGCGGCGGGGAGTCCGGCGGCGACACGGGTGGCGGTCGGCGATGTCGTGGCCGGGCGGACTCCTCCCGGAGTCGGAGGCGGCGGCGCGCGGGCGTCGGGCTGGGCCGCGGCCTGGCGGGCGAGCTGGGCCGGCCCAGTTCGGCGATCCAAAAACTTAAAAAAAACTGAGACAACAAAAAAATAGCAAAATAATAAAAAATTATATATATAGCATATTATATATCAAAATTTTCAGAAAAAGATTTTCTAAAACATGAACATATTTTCAGCGGCAAATAAATTCCACAAAAATTTAAATAAAGCAAAGAGTGCTACTGGTTCATTTAAAACCCAAATAAAAATATTTTAAAATTCCAAAATGATTTCAAACTCATTTTTCTCCACTTTTCTGCTGTAGGGAATCATTTTACCCTATTTGTAATATATTTTATTTTTGGAGAAAAATAATTTGAATAAGAACCAAATAACTCCAAATTGAAAATGGGTTTTCAAAATAACTTCAAAGGGACTTTCAATTTGATTCTTTGAAACTTCCAACTCTCTTTCTTAGCATTTGAAGAAGTCATTTTATCTTCTCTCATGAAACTCATTGAGTTGCTTAAAGTTTCCGAATTTGGAATATTTCCAAATGGAATTCAAATCTTTTCAAAACTCTTTTCATTTATTTAAAGGGAAGAAGTCATATCATCTTCACTCTTGGGTTTTGTGATGAAATGAGTTTTAAATTCACGGAGATCATAAATGCAAGGTGAAAGTTTGGGGAAGTCCTTTTATTCCCTCTCATTTAACTTTCAAAAAGTTTTTAATTTCACATAGCAAAACACACAAGCAATCATACAATCAATCAAAACTATTTATTTAATATAACATTCCAAAATTTAGAATTTTGGGATGTTACAAACCTACCACCCTTAAAGTGAATCTCGCCCTCGAGATTCGGAGAGGCTGGCAAGAAACAGGTTAGGTTCGGGGGTCTCCTCAAAAAATCCATCGATTGGCACGAAGGTCTCAGGTGCTACCACCCTTAGAAACATCGTTACAGTTCCATCAAAACTCATATACTCCATCCTTATTGTTGGCAGTGTCGATCTTCTCAGATTATCTGGAAAAATTCCTACTATGGCTATTCCGGTAGTGGCATAACCTTTTCCTCAATTCTTCTGTCCTTTCATCTGGGTAAGGTCCTACTGTGACTGGGTCTTCTTATCTGACGGGTCTGGCGCCAATACTAAACAACTATCGATATCTCATGGTGGTCAACAATTTAGGGTTTCTCCTGTAGGAAATGGGTCTTGGCTTCATTCTCACTGTATGACCTACGATTGGCAACAGCTGCCTTGTACAAGGGAAAAATTGTCATACCATTCTAAGGTTCAAACAAGGTTTTGATCATCGTCTCTCTCTACTATGGGTAAGTCACTCAGATTTACCATCCCAACATAGGCGAATAATAAGAGTAAGTCGACATGGTGATCAATCCATTCCGCACCCAAATCATTTGCTTGTATATGGTTTAGTGAATCTCGCTTTCTAACACTCGGTCATCCTCACAAGCATTGCAGAATTTCTCTTGTCGACGAACTAAGTTCGGATAAATCCATGGATTCTGCAGCCAAACAAACATCTATCGTTTCTTCACATCTCTCAGGTTTTGCGTAAACTCCTATAAGATCGTCTGTTGATAAAGTTGTAACTTCTTCCAAGGTTTTTCCTTCAGCAAGAGTGTGCTTGCTTCTTGGCAGGTCCTGGAGCCTGTGGGTTATGGGCTCACCTCATCACATTTATAGCTTCAACTCATCCTGGGGTTACAATTTCTCCATATTACCAACAATATACCTCCTTTATATCCGATAGTACTTAATCTCTTCATATTCTTGGGGTATCCCACATATCAAGATAAAACACATACTTATTTTGTCGGTAGTCCACTTCGTGGAATATTATTATCCTTTCCAGGGGGCAAGGGTCCTCACAGGGTACTACCACCCTTGGAATTGCACAAATTCTTCCATAGACCATATTTCTCATATCCTCGAAAATGGTCAAAATCTTTCTTCATAGAGTAACAACTCGTAAAATTCAACGTATGAAATCATGACACATGAACTTTATTGATTTCATGAATTTATTACCATCTCTTGAATTTCCATTACATGCCTCAACTCAACACCTGAATATAAAAAGAAATGCTCCCACTACTACTACTATATTTCTCACATACTCAACTATTTAACACGAATATCCTCGTTGGGACAATCTCTGGCAAAGTGCCCGGCTTCATTACAGCGGAAACATATTACTTCTGACAAGTCTCAAGGTTTCCTTGTGATTACATAGCCTCCTTGGGTCCTCGTCTTCCCTTTTGGGCAATCGCTGAAGTAGTGTCCTGAATCTTTGCACCTGAAACATGTGATATGACTCATGTCCTTCTTTGTAGAAATTGGGTTGTTTCTAGAATCCAATCTATTTCTCTTCCTGGACTTTCCCATGCCAATCAGGGCTTCTATTTCCTGTGGGTCATACTCTACTTCCACTGTCGAAAATGCTACTAGATCCCCCTTCAGATAATTATGGGAGATGTGTCCTTCTTCTCCACATGAATAACATCTCCCGGTATTGTATTGAAGTACACATCTCCCATGCGATCTTCCATGTCAATCAGGGTTTAGTTATGTTTCCTTTGTGTGTGTCCTCGACATCTTCCTTCATCACAGGTTATTCTAAAATTTCCATGAGGGCTCCTTTCATTGCTTCTTTCTTCTACTGGATGGTTCATTGTACTATGGGGTAAATGTGACACTGAGCAGGGTAGTGGGTAGTCCCTTCACACAGGAAACAAGTCACCTGCCTAGTGGGGCATTCTTCCTCTGGGTGATGTTCTTCACAATGAGAGCATCCATCATTGTGTTCTTCATGGGCGTGTCCTATTTCTCCAAAAATCTTGCATGCACAAGGCTTCTTCTCTTTAGGTTCACATGGCTTTTGGATAAGACGAGACCTCAGTAGAATCGTCTTGAATTCGTCCCAAGCATGGGCTCCATTCCATCCTTGTACAGCTTGATGTATCTCTCGCCATTTTGCAGCACCTTGTGTGATCTGTCGTAGGGTGTATGGAACCATATACTCTCCTTCAATACAATGCTCCTTCATGCGATCTTCCATGTTCCGTATCCAGTGTGCTACCTCCGGCAGTGTCATCAATCTCGGAAATACTCGTCCATCTTCATTCGTCATCTTTTGGGGTCCAAGGGTTTGGGGTGAGCACTACAAAAAAAGACACATCCGTGACATTTTGGGCCGAACGATTTTTTTGTCATACTTATGACACTTATATGACGATAATTGTTACAAAACCCGGTATCATCATAGATGTGGTGGGCTCCTACTTCTATGACAAAAAATCATGACAGAAAATGGGCTTTTCGTCCTGGGCGGGCCGGAGACGCGGCTGCATGACATTCTTTGGGCCGTCCATGACGGAAAAAACCGTGGTAGAAGCGAGGGCGAGGAAAATATCGGGGTGTTCCTTGTTACGGTGGGTGGTCGAGGCCGAGCGATGCACGGAGGTTTGCGCGTTTCTCTCGTACACGCACGCGCATGGGTACGAGGCGTTGGGATCTAACTGAACCCGAGCGAGGCGTTCGCCTACTGAACCCGAGCGATTGCACTGCAGGCTACGCATTACTGAACCCGAGCGATCGATCGATGGCTGTTAACTAAACCCGATCGAGCAATTCCTTCGCTACTGCTGCTAACTGAAGCCGATCGATGTTGCCTCTGGATGAACAGTGAGCATTGCTGGGGGGTTTGGATGAACAGCTCCCGATGGGGGTGGATGAACAGGACCCCGTGGTGATGCCTCTGGATGAACAGGACCCCGATCGATCAAGCCGGTTGGGGCTGGATGAACAGGACCCCGTGGAGGGCTGGATGAACAGGACGGCCCCGTGGAGGGCTGGATGAATAGTAGACGGTGGAGGGCTGGATGAACAGTACCCCGTGGAGGGGTGGTTGAACAAGAGCCCGTAGAGAGGGCTGGTTGAACAGTAGCCGGTGGAGTAGCGCGCGGTGGAGGCTGGATGAACAGGAGCCCGCGGATGAACAGTCGCAGGTGGAGGCTGGAGGAGGTCGACGGTGGATGAACAGTAGCCCGTGGAGGGGGTCGTCGGTGGAGATGAACAGTATCCCGTGGAGTCCCGTTTTGCGGTACGCCATACACTTCCTCATGAACAGGACCCCCGTTTCGACCGTAGCGCTCCAACACAAGTCCGTTTCCTCCGTTTTGCGGTACGCCACACCCCTCCCTATCAACAGGACAACGTTTCGACCGTAGGAGGTCCGTTTCCTCCGTTTTGCAGTACAGCAGACCCCTCCCGATGAACAGGATCCCGTTTCCACTGTGGCCGGTCGAACACAAGGCTGTTTCCTCCGTTCTGCGGTACACTAGGCCTCGTTTCCATTGCCTGTTCCGTCCAAGCCGGTTGGCTCCCGATGAACACGACGACGACGCAGTTTCTCCGTTTCGACCCAGCCATGTACACGAGCCCTGGCCGTACGTATGCGCGAGTAGGCGTTCGATACCCCGCCTGTATGTACGTACGTGGCCATATTTTCTTTCTTGCAACATGGCCGCTGTACATACGTGTACATGCTACGTGCGTGCCTCTTCTACCACACGTGCCCTTCCTTGCACGGCCACGGTTCATCACTGCAGCCTGCAGACAGACCGATCGACCAGTATGTATGTACACGTTCGCGACCAGAATGACAACGCTACATACGCTTCGACCGGGTGGGTCCCGACTATCAGGCACTTCCTTGCATGCGAAGATGTAGCTGGTGGGTCCCAGCAGTCAGGGGGTGAATTTTTTTTGCCCTTAATATGGACGCACTTCCTTGCGTGCGAAGATGTAGCTGGTGGGTCCCAGCAGTCAGGGGGCGAATCATTATTTTTGCCCGTAATATGGGCGCACTTCCTTGCGTGCGAAGATGTAGCTGGTGGGTCCCAGCAGTCAGGGGGAGAACACATTATTTTTTAGGGTAAAAAGGATGCAGTTGCATGCATGCGCCCATGGGCGTGGTGCGTCCCCACTGTCAGCCTCTCACGTACAGTCATCTTCCGATGACTCTCGGTTGTTGACCATGTTGACCACACCGTGCCGAGTGCACTAAGGCCGGTGGACGACGGCGAGGCCCCAGACTAGAACAACCCGGAGATGGGGAAGACGCGGTAGTGGAGTCGCAGATGGACAGGAGTGGGAAACTTGACTGGTTCGGGTGCGCGGTCGCACTACCGCGGTGCCGCCCACAGGAGACACGAGCAAGAACAGAGGTTGAAGAAATAGGACGGCTGTTGGATTAACATCCAACGGTCCAGCTGCTAGAATCATTTGTTGATTAAGTTGACAAAGCCTTGCGTACACGTCCGCTTAGTAGGCCCAGAAGTCAGCCACCAAATCTGACGAGTCCCAGCTGTCAACGGGAGGAATATTTTTTTTGCATAACAAAGAGGCACTTCCTTCCGTGTGAAGATACAGCCGGTGGGTCCCAGCTGTCAGGGGAGGAAACAACTTAATAAGGAGGAACTTTCCTTGCGTGCGACCATGGACCTCGTGGGTCCCAGCCGTCAGGCTCTCCACGTACAGTCCTCTTCCGATGACTCTCGTATGTTGACCACACCGCGCCGAGCGCACCGAGGCGGTGGACGACGGCGAGGCCCCAGACTGGAACGACCCGGAGATGGGGAAGACGCAGCAGTGGAGTCGCAGACGGAGAGGAGTGGGAAACTTGACTGGTTCGGGTGCGGGGTGGGCCTACACTCGGCAGAGAATAACAGGAGGTGCGGAGTGGAGGGATGGCCTGGCCGTCGGCGGGGTAGCGTTTTGCTGAGGCGCGCAAAACAACACCGCTGGACGCCGGAGGCTGGACCAGGCGGTCTCGGTAGCGCTGGGGGAAGAAGACGAGAGATTGAAGAAGAATGCCAGCCGTTGGATGTAAATCCAACGCCTTCTTAGGCTTTGACCTACTGGCACACATGTCAGCCAGTCCATTTGTTTTTTAGTCCATTTGGTGGGCTGGGTGAAACAATGATGTAGCATCTATGCAGCCCGTTTATATATATGGTAGAATTTAAAGCCCATTTGCATTTTTCTCGAAATCAGCGGACTTGCTGGGCTGGGTGAAAATATCATGTTGGGCTAGACGGAGAAATGTTATAAAAACATAAACACATGATTGCACGTCTATTACTGCATTGGTCAGTAAAATCTTTGCAAGCATATGTACGCAATCACTAGGAGTTAACTTGCCAAGTTATATATAAACAATTATTATTATTATTTTGTAAGAACTTTCAACTTACGAAATAAAATATCATTTTAATTTGATGAGTTAATAGTATGTGGGGTATTATTATTTTTTAGGCTAGATGTGGGACAGTTAAGTTGGTTCTAGGGAAAAGTACTCGGAGAAAACTCAGTTTACATCAAAAAAGAAAGTGGGAGAAAATTCAGATATAGGATTAATGAAAACAAAAAATAAAGGAGGTGGGAAGGTCTATAAAATGGTTGGACGAACGACAGGTTTAACGGAAACTTATGTTGTTTCTAATATGTAATAAAATAAGATATAAATATAGGTTCAGTTTTGCATTCTTATAGAAAACATAGGTTCAGTTTTGCATTCTTATAGAAAGATAGAACTGAGCTGTGCGTCATCTTGAAAAAACAAACATAACTTGGCCTGCTGATGTTATGGACAAGCTACGTTGGGAGGCCCAGAGGCCTCTTGATACCTGCTGGATCCAAAAAAATTTGAAACATGTCGTGGGCTGCCCATGTTAAACAACAAAACCTAGGCCATGGACCTGGTGGGCCCGGGACTGTCAGCCTCTCAACGAACAGTTGTCTCCCGATTCCTCCTGTTTTGCTGACCATGTTCGGAACGACAGACGGCGGCGCCGCGGCTAGAGCACCAAGGCGGAAGACGACATCGAGACCTCAGACCGAACGAACCGGAGCGGGGGAAGACGCGGGCGGAGGGGAGTACGAGGGTTGACTTGTTCGGGTGTAGGGTGGGCCGGTGGAGCTGCCGCCGCCGGACAATGTGTGGTAGTAGAGGGATGGCCTGGCCAATGCCATAGGCTATTATGGCCAGCCGCTGTATAGGAAGAGGACGAAAGATTGAACAAAATAAAGAAATACAAATGGATAGGTGGTTGGTCCCATATGTCTGTGTACAAGACCTGCTGGGTCCACCTGAGGAGGGGAATATGTTGGGAGGAAGGAGATTCAAAGCACGGCAAGTGAACTAGTTACATACATAAGCAAATAGCCACTAAAAAAAGCAAACAAGTTAATGGGTTCTTAAAAGAAATATTTCAGACAAAACAGATAATTACGACACATAGGCTAATGCATGAAACACTCAGATGATAAAGGTGCTTATAAACAGATAAAGTACAACATCTAGACCTTCCTGGCACGCTTGATCATGACACTGCGGCTGTCCGTGTACTCGTCGGTTACGGGAAGTAGACACGCCCTCATGTCTAAGATCTGCCTGTACATGTCGTAGCATGCATATGCGTCCTTGGCCGCGTAGTTTATGTAGGCTAGATTCAGAGGTACCTCCCACGTGTTCAGGTCCTTGGTATCATTGTCTTCGTTCATGTTGGCGTATCAGGGGTCGATGATGGTCTCGGCGAGGTCAACCACGGAGTCCTTCTCCTGCCCGTTCCTGATGATCTTGTATTGCTTCTGGATGTCGACAAGGTTGTTGCACCATATGGCCGAATCGTTGCGTTCTTCCTTCTCTCCACCGTAGCGAAGGTGCAGTCGGCGCTGCCGTTGAAACGGGTGAATGCTCCAGAACCTCTGATGGCCCTACAGAAGTGGTAGATGAGAACCTCGTCCCGCACACATACCTGGGCGACGGCGATCCACTGGTCCCTGTCAGGAGAAGAATGGATGGGCACAAGGTCTAGTCCTGCAACCTTGTGCTTTCTCGTCCTGTAGGTACTGCTTGAACTCGGCGAGGCAGAGCTTCACCGAGTCCGGATCGTTGGTGTACATCACATTCAACTTGGTGCAGCCATAGGACTAAACGGAAATCTCAAAGGGGAACTCCTTGCTGAACTCCATATCCAGTAGGCTCACCCCTCGGATCACCATTGGAGTCTCTTCAAGTGAACGAGTGGGTAGGCGGCGGCAGCAGTTCATTTTTCAGCTCTTGGGGAACTGGATTCAACACTAAACTGAGTGTGTACATACGACAACAGTTACTACCCCTCCCTTGTCCGTTGCACGCCCGGCAGAAGATGCACCCTCGGCGCATTCAAACGCCTCCATTAAGAAACCTACTCCGGCCACACGTCGGTTCACGAGCGGGTCTGTATTGGTACGGTAATAACAGGAGTTAGTGGTCACTTTACTTAAATTTAATTAGCTTTAATAGAAATTTATACTTAAAACAAGCAATGCATTGGCTCGTTCTATCAGTGCCGCAGGATCAACATGCACAAAAATTAGAATTATTATTCTCAGGACGCACACGATCAGCACATTTGTCGCACTTTCGCACAGATAATACTACCAAGTTTGAACTGTTTGTTATGGTTGTTGTCCTCTGCATCATCATGCCGTGTTTCCCAGCTTGCAAGATTCAGAACCAACAAATAAGATCCAAATAATAAGTACAACAAAGATGCCTACACATCTCATTGATTCCCAGCTTGGAAGATTCAGAACCAACAAATAAGATCCAAACAATAAGTACAACAAAGATGCCTACACATCTCATTGATTCCCAGCTTGCAAGATTCATAACCAACAAATAAGATTCAAATAATAAGTACAACAAATATGCCTACACATCTCATTGATTCCCAGCTTGCAAGATTCAGAACCAACCCATTAGAGCCTTTTGATAAAGTGAATATCGGGATTAAATCCATCTTGGCTAGCCATGTCATACAACCGAAGAACTTGGCGAATGCTCTTGACCGCCACAACATCTGCAGTTGAGTATTCCTATTTGCACAGCACAAACAAGAAGAGCATGATTACTATAATTGTGGCACTCCTTGAACTCAACCTGAAGCTCCACTCGGATGAGGCCTGCCTTGAGTTCCATGATTCAATTCATGCGCCTTTTTCTATAGTTCACCTGAAATGAAGCAAAGATTGCATCATTCAGCTAGCAAGAAGTACTTGCTCTCGTGAGCTGGCAGGTTCTTCTTTAGTAGTTGCACTAAAATTGAGGAACATTAAGGTTGGCTGTCCGGCTCATGTAAGGTGCAACTATAATTTGCTTATCCTTTTGTGCAGTTCCACTAAAATAAAGTGCCATTGTGGTGACAGTGACGACTCATCTTGCAAAGGCTAATAAAATGTTGCACGAGATTACCAGCAGAACTTGACGGAGATTTTGGAAACTCCAATCACCATTTTGTGCAGTTCCACCAAAATTGGGAGATTGTGACGCCCCCGATTTGACCGTACACTAATCATGCACGCAAATGTGTATGATCAAGATCAGGGACTCACGGGAAGATATCACAACACAACTCTACAACATAAATGAGTCATACAATCATCATAATACAAGCCAGGGGCCTCGAGGGCTCAAATACAAGTGCTCGATCACAGACGAGTCAGCGGAAGCAACAATATCTGAGTACAGACATAAGTTAAACAAGTTTGCCTTAAGAAGGCTAGCACAAACTGGGATACAAATCGAAAGAGGCGCAGGCCTCCTGCCTGGGATCCTCCTAACTACTCCTGGTCGTCGTCAGCGGCCTGCACGTAGTAGTAGGCACCTCCAGTATCGTAGGAGTCGTCGTCGACGGTGGCTTCTGGCTCCTGGACTCCAGCATCTGGTTGCGACAACCAGATAGAAAGGAAAGGAGGAAAAGAGGGAGAGAAGCAACCGTGAGTACTCATCCAAAGTACTCGCAAGCAAGGAGCTACACTACATATGCATGGGAATATGTGTAAAGGGCATATCAGTGGACTGAACAGCAGAATGCCAGAATAAAAGGGGGATAGCTAGTCCTGTCGAAGACTACGCTTCTGGCCATCTCCATCTTGCAGCATGTAGAAGAGAGTAGATTGTAGTCCTCCAAGGAGCATCGTATAGCATAATCCTACCCGGCGATCCCCTCCTCGTCGCCCTGTTAGAGAGCGATCACCGGGTTGTATCTGGCACTTGGAAGGGTGTATTTTATTCAGTATCCAGTTCTAGTTGTCATAAGGTCAAGGTACAACTCCGGGTCGTCCTTTTACCGAGGGACACGGCTATTCGAATAGATAAACTTCCCTGCAGGGGTGCACCACATAACCCAACACGCTCGATCCCATTTGGCCGGACACACTTTTCTGGGTCATGCCCGGCCTCGTAAGATCAACACGTCGCAGCCCCACCTAGGCTCAACAGAGAGGTCAGCACGCCGGTCTAACCCTATGCGTGCAGGGGTCTGGGCCCATCGCCCTATGCACACCTGCACGTTGCGTACGCGGCCAGAAGCAGACCTAGCCCCCTTAATACAAGCGCGAGCTTACGGTCCAATGCGGCGCGCGCCACTCAGTCGCTGACGTCAAAAGAGCTTCGGCTGATACCACGACGCCAGGATACCCATAACTACTCCCGCGTAGATGGTTAGTGCGTATAGACCAAATGGCCAGACTCAGATCAAATACCAAGATCTCGTTAAGCGTGTTAAGTATCCGCGAACGCCGACCAGGGCCAGGCCCACCTCTCACCTAGGCGGTCTCAACCTGCCCTGTCGCTCCACCATAAAGTAAAAGTCGGGGGCCGTCAGGAACCCAGGCCCACCTCTACCGGGGTGGAGCCACCTGTCCTTTCAGCCCCCTCATCAGAATCACTTGCGGGTACTCCTCGAGCCGACCCGACTTTAGTCACCACATGTGCCATGTATATAATGTATATAGTATATACCCGTGATCACCTCCCGAAGTGATCACGACCCAGTAGTATAGCATGGCAGACGGACAAGAGTGTAGGGCCACTGATGGAACACTAGCATCCTATACTAAGCAGTAGGATAGCAGGTAAGGGTAACAACTGTAGCAACAATGACAGGCTATGCATCAGGATAGGATTAACGGAAAGCAGTAACATGCTACACTACTCTAATGCAAGCAGTATAGAGAAGAATAGGCGATATCTGGTGATCAAGGGGGGGGGGCTTGCCTGGTTGCTCTGGCAAGAAGGAGGGGTCGTCTTCGATGTAGTCGAACACTCGAACATCGGCAGCGGTCTCGGAGTCTACCGGAAAGAAGTAACGGAGGGGGAACACAATAAATGACAGAGCAATCAAATGTAACACAAAGCAAGACGCGGCGATACGTTGTGCTAGGAGTGACCTAACGTAGGGATAGGTGATACCGACGAAGGGGGGAAACATCCGGGAAGGTATTCTCGGTGTTTCGCGTTTTCGGACAGATGAACCGGAGGTGAAATGTTACAGGTTCACTATGCTAGGGATGTCTGGCGGGCGAACGGCTGCGTATCCGGATTCGTCTCGTCGTTCTGAGCAACTTTCATGTACAAAGTTTTTCCATCCGAGTTACAGTTTATTTTATATTAATTTTAAAAGGATTTTATCATTTTCTAGAATTAACAGAATTAATTTAATCCTAAAATGCATTTATGACGTCAGCATGATGTCAGCACGACATCAGCAGTCTGACTGGGTCAAACTGACGCGTGGGTCCGGTGGGACCCACATGTCATACTCTGTTAGGTTAATTAGGGTTTAGTCAAACTATTTACTGTTTAATTAAACTAACAGGTTAATTAGGATTAATTAACTTAATTAATTTAGTTAATTAATTAATTAAATTTATTTAATTTTATTATTTGTTTTATTTATATTTTTTTCTAATTATTTCATTATTATTATTATTATTATTTGCGTTCCAAGGGCGTGGGCCCCATCTGTCATTGACACAGGGGGGGGGACCCACTGGTCAGTGGTACAGGGGCCCGGCGGAGCGGGCGTAACGGGTGGCGAGGCGGGACGAACCCGCCAGGGCTCGCGAGCACACGCCCGGGGCGTGGCCGCGGCCAAGGCGCGCCGCCGGCGAGCAAGGTGCGGCGGGGCGGGGCCTGCGGCGGCCGAAGGCGGGAGGCGCCGCGGTGGCGCATGCGGGCGGTGACGGGGCTAGGCAGAGCAGCGGCAGGGCGCGGTGAGCGCGCCGGGGAGGGAGGCGATGCGCGGGTGCGCGCATCGGGCGTGGCCGATGCGGCACGGGCGCGGCCAGGGCGTGGCCACGGCGGGGCGGTAAGCCACGACGCGCTGGGCTGCGGGCGCGCGGGAGCGCGTGCAAGCACGCGCTGGGCGCGGCGGGGGGGAACGGCGCCGGCGACAGAAAGGGGGGTAGGAAGGAAGCTCACGGCGGGGAGTAGGGATCGGGGCAACGGGAGGATGAGGAGGAAGTCAGGGACGATGGCGCGACGGAGAGGAAGCAGGCCGGCGATGGCGTCCGTCGAGGTCGTCCCGGTCGGCGGCGACGGTCGATCCGGTCGGGTCCGGTGAGGAGGAGGCCGTGGCATGGGTGCGAGGGAGGGGGGTCGTCGGCAGGGCGCAAGGCGAGGCGCGGGGCGACGTCGGGGCGAGGCAGGGAGGCGAGGTCATCGGGGCGACGTCGGGGACGCGCGCCGGCGTCAGGGGCGCGGGGCGGCGCGGGATCGGGTCCCTCCCGTCGATCCAGAACAGGCGAGTGGGGAGGAGAGGAGCGAGGGGAGTGGGGGGGATCGATCCCGATCCAGGGAAACGGGGGAGGGAGTGGAGCGCGTGGGGGGTTAGGGTTTCGGGGTAGTGGGGGTTAGGTAGGCCCTAGGATGGGCCAGCCTGGTTGGCCCGATGGCCAGCTGGGCCGAGGCCTAGTGGGGGGGTCCTCCTCTTTTATCTTTATTCTTTTCCAGTTTCTTTTATTTATTTTTCTTTTCTGTTTTATTTTATTAGTAGTAGATTTTAGTTTTATAAAAATATGAGACCAACACTTAAATTAGTGTCTTAAATTACACCTCTGCCACAAGAAGTTTCACACTTTAATAAAAAAAGGTTTATATTTGTTTGCTAATTAAAAGCATTTAAGTAATTGTTTAGCCCCTATTTTAATTAATTTCTTGCAACTAAACATTTTTTTAAAATGTGGTTTCTCCACCACAATCACCCACGATTTATTTTCTAAACTTTGAACAATTTAGTTTTCAGTTTTTAGTTTAGTTTTCATTATTTGAAAACTTTTATTGTTGGCCTATATTTTAAATTTTAACTTGAACCGTTTTTGAACTAACTCGAGTTTATCAACAGTAACCGAGGTGACGTGGCACCATTAGCAGAGGTTTACTGTAGCTTGATTATCCGGGCGTCACAATTCTCCTCCACTACAAGAAAACTCGTCCCGAGATTTAAGAGGGAAGTAAAGGGGGAAGGTTCGGGTTATGAAATTCTAGGGAGTGTTCTTGGTCTTCGTTGTTCTTCTCGAAGAGGTTGATCCATTACATTGATGACTTCATTCTGCTGTTTCAGGTCATCATGATAAACTTGTCGTCCTTTCTTCGGGAACTCCATCGTACTTATGACAGAGTAAGGGGGTATTCTAGAAGAACGGACTTCTGCAGGGTTTACTATCTGGTCAACATCATCGGGGAAAATGGCGGAAAGTATCTCTCGAACTAAACCTTAAGAAAAGCCGAGAGCAAGTAAGAAAGTACCATGAGAAGTTTCAAACGGGTAGGCAATCGTTCGAAGCCTGAAACAAAGTGTGAAAGGGGTTCAAAGCAATCGGAATAAGTATTATGTCTGATGCCAGTATAGATCAGTAGGACGGTGGTTCGTGAATTACATACGAGGCCACGCGCGATGAATAAATTTGGGAACAGTGGGTGCACAGGAGAGTCAGGTTTCGATCCTGTGGAACTGTGGGTTATGGGCCCCCCATGTGGGTTAAAAGTAGGAAGGGCGGTGACATCCTGCACGATCATGATAGCAAGGCATGTCAGAGGGTAGCCTGTCAGTTATTTGTCAGCAACATCATCGGTACCAAGGGCGAGGGACGAAGAGAACCATTTTCCTGCTCGTTGAAACGAGGCGGACCATTAGGCAAAGTTCTCGTCCATCGGTGGTTTCCGAAATGTCACCAAGAATAGTAACAGGGTCTTACTGACAGAGTTGTACACCGAGGTGTTTACATAAGCAGGAGAATATTACTACTTAGATCATATAGATCACCAGAAAGGTTAAACCAAACAATGGAAAGGAAAATATGATTATCATATTAAACAGAAGAATGGAAAGGAAAATGTGTTTAAACACATATTTCAAGGGTATATCCTTCCCAAGGACAAGCAGCGTATCATATCCATGACAGGGTAGAAAGTAGAAAACCATTTAGGTAAGGGAAGAGGAACTTCATGACATAACCCATACAGCGGTGTTTGGATAATTGAGCAAGAAACATTTAGTATTGGGCTTCAAATGTTCTTGTTCAAAATCGGAGTACCATAGACATGCTTTGAGATAGCATTGACATGGTCAACAGGTGAAGATCAGAATTTGGAAACAAAAAGGATCCATCAGGAACAACTTATAGAATAAGTCTTACAATTTCCTCATGGAAGAATAGCTAACCTTGCTAAAAAGGAAAACTTATAACACTAGGTCCTGCGGCCAGGTGTGTTAGGCATGACGTCACTTTACCGGGTCATAAATAGACCAATGTTACAACTCTTGGAAATATGTTCCAACCATCATATCTGAGCGAGATTCAGATCTGATTGGTGTCAGGATAACTCAGACTCAGGATGCCTGAGAAGAAAGGTGCAACTCAAATTGTCGAAACGACATCGAAGATTCTCTGGAGATGAACTATGGAAGCAAGTTCCGAACAAGGGTTCATCATTTCATCAAGGAGAGGTGAGGAGGTGACTGATTGACTCAGCGACAATCCATTGAGATTTCCAAAAGATGGATTTCCACCACTATGTGAACAAGGAGATAACATTAGCTAGATCGAATGACTTAATGATGTATGCTCGAGGAAAACATACACAGTTAAACATTGGTTGAAAGGTGCACCCGAATTATGGGCTAGGTAGCACGATCAATGTTCGAATGATGATTCATTAAGCCATAGACGTAGAATGAAACTATAGGCCAATAACTTCAAAGCATTAGGGTTGCTAGAAGTTTAGAATTTACACATCATAGACCATTTGTCGGTATTTCGTTTAGAAACAACACGGGGATCAGAAAACAAAAGGAGATGGCGAGAAGTATTACTATATCAAGAATTCTCAAGAGGTGGAGAAATTCTCACAATATCCTTGACATAAAAGATGGTAATACTCCAAGGTAGAACATAACATAGGCTGGTTAGCAAGGAGCTCCATAACTTGATCAAGTTTGTGATGAAAGGAATGAAAGGTTGTTGTCGATGGTAACTCAAATTACCAAGGAACGAGGATGGAACTTATCATCAAGAATTCCATTGATATCCTGGAAGGAGTCAAAATGTTGATGATGTTCACGGCAAATTTTGTCAAGAGGCTCCACGAAGATGTAATCGATCGGCGATGACATCAAGTCAAAGGAATGATGAAGCGATAGGTTAATGGAACCAAGGGGAAGGCACAAACTTGAAATCAAGCTTGTTGTTCAAGGCAAACTAATATGACGAGGAAGATCGACGTAAGCTTAGCTCATCACCAAAAGTTGTGTTCCGGGAAGGACCGGGTAGCACAGTTAAAAGTTTGCACGATAATGATATAGCCGATAAGGCTAGGAATGACTTGAAGGATTATTACACTCGTAAGCAACAAGAATTACTTAGAGTTATTGAATCGGAGTGCGGAATCGATTCGCTTATCGGTGTTCTCGAGTGACTAATAACTCAGAGCCCGTGGAAAATTGGAATCAGTGAGAATGTAGCACTTGATGAAAAACTCATAAGAAGTTATGCAGTTCCATGATAATCTTGAGATACCAGGGGGTAATACTCGACGACAGATCAAGGTAAAGGTTGGACTAGGGTATTGCCCTGTAGAAGACAAGTGCTCAAACTTGCACGAGAAACGGAATCAAGGAGAAACATGGTCGGAACCACATCCACGGATACCAGATGAACTTATTACAAGGGGGTAATTATTATAAGAGAAGCTTACATGGTAGGATCTACATCGTGCCCATGGGCATGAACATAAAGTTCAAGGTCGACTCCCACTTCTCCAATGCATAACCTTTCCTTCACTTCTCGCATTCGATAAAGGTATTAGTGTTGAAAGTTTTACCTGGTGAAATACCAGATGAGTATGGCCCGTGAAATCTTTCGGGCTCACATAGATTAGGTAAGGCATTGGTTCAACCCATCGAGGCATCTTAGGAACATATACCACAAATTTTTTTATTTTTTATTTTTTTTGGAGTAATTAACACAAGCTCGAATGTAGAGCATGGTTCACAAAGCAGAGGATACAATTTACCACAGGCATTATATATCCGTGGAAATCACAAGGTTATTTGAATACGCAGGACACTGTCGGATAAAATCCAACAAAGGAACCGATGGTCCACAAGGGATCTGATGTGAGCATCGGTACTCAACCAGAGGAAGAAGAATGCAAGGAGATCTGATTATAGAAACAACTGACTAACTCAAAGTTCAAATGCAAAAGAATTATGATTTCCAAATCAGGGGGTCAAAAGCAACGCTCTGATCAAGAATGGATAAGTTGGGTACAATCGATGGCAATTTGATAGGTCGAGATCCAGCTCACGTTTAAAATGACGTCTGAGCCGGAAGAATGAATTCTAGGATATGATTGAGGATTGCGAGCATTCGCAACAAATTGAATCAACGGACTCAAAATGACAATGACAAGAGATGCCAATAAGATTACGAGACTTATGGGATTAACCATAATGCAAGCAAACAAGAATTTCAAGAGCAATAGGCTCCTGAGGATTTTCGGAAGATCGAATAGTATTTTGAAGACTATTGTGGAATACTTGAATCAACTGGGGATGACCAGATACTCGGTAAGTGCGAGAATTATCCGTAGGGGTATTCAGGTGACAAAGAACAGCAAGGCAGTAAGCTCAAAGGATTCTCGGAACAACAGAGAGAATTTCGGGGTATCTTGTAATAACAAGATCAACTGGGAAATATTGTATGAATGGCGAGTATACGTGGTTATCCATAGGAGTTTATCGATGAAAGGGAATTGCAAAAGCGATAACACAAGTTCTCGGGTTATCAGCGGAGAGTATCTTCAGGGTCTTCACGTGCAGCAGACGATCATCAGTAATAAGGGGCTCTCCGGGTGAAAGTGATAATGAGATCCTAATGTTAGATTTAGTAAAATTCACTTAACCCGAATAGAAGAGAGATCAGAGTCCCAGAGTATAGACAAGGAGTAAAAGATCCTAATACCACCCAATGGCGACGTGGGCCCGTAAGCCACACAGCCATGTTAGTAAAAGTTTTTCAACGACTAGACTCGACTTCGGCCAAGGAGTTGGAAAGGGGGATTCCTATAGGCAGTCGGCTCTGATACCAACTTGTGACGCCCCCGATTTGACCGTACACTAATCATGCACGCAAATGTGTACGATCAAGATCAGGGATTCACGGGAAGATATCACAACACAACTCTACAACATAAATGAGTCATACAATCATCATAATACAAGCCAGGGGCCTCGAGGGCTCGAATACAAGTGCTCGATCACAGACGAGTCAGCGGAAGCAACAATATCTGAGTACAGACATAAGTTAAACAAGTTTGCCTTAAGAAGGCTAGCACAAACTGGGATACAAATCGAAAGAGGCGCAGGCCTCTTGCCTGGGAACCTCCTAACTACTCCTGGTCGTCGTCAGCGGCTTGCACGTAGTAGTAGGCACCTCCAGTATCGTAGGAGTCGTCGTCGACGGTGGCGTCTGGCTCCTGGACTCCAGCATTTGGTTGCGACAACCAGATAGAAAGGAAAGGGGGAAAAGAGGGAGAGAAGCAACCGTGAGTACTCATCCAAAGTACTCGCAAGCAAGGAGCTACACTAAATATGCATGGGAATATGTGTAAAGGGGCATATCAGTGGACTGAACTGCAGAATGCCAGAATAAAAGGGGGATAGCTAGTCCTGTCGAAGACTACGCTTCTGGCCATCTCCATCTTGCAGCATGTAGAAGAGAGTAGATTGTAGTCCTCCAAGTAGCATCGTATAGCATAATCCTACCCGGCGATCCCCTCCTCGTCGCCCTGTTAGAGAGCAATCACCGGGTTGTATCTGGCACTTGGAAGGGTGTATTTTATTCAGTATCCAGTTCTAGTTGTCATAAGGTCAAGGTACAACTCCGGGTCGTCCTTTTACCGAGGGACACGGCTATTCGAATAGATAAACTTCCCTGCAGGGGTGCACCACATAACCCAACACGCTCGATCCCATTTGGCCGGACACACTTTTCTGGGTCATGCCCGGCCTCGTAAGATCAACACGTCGCAGCCCCACCTAGGCTCAACAGAGAGGTCAGCACGCCGGTCTAACCCTATGCGCACAGGGGTCTGGGCCCATCGCCCTATGCACACCTGCATGTTGCGTACGCGGCCGGAAGCAGACCTAGCCCCCTTAATACAAGCGCGAGCTTACGGTCCAATGCGGCGCGCGCCACTCAGTCGCTGACGTCAAAAGAGCTTCGGCTGATACCACGATGCCGGGATACCCATAACTACTCCTGCGTAGATGGTTAGTGCGTATAGACCAAATGGCCAGACTCAGATCAAATACCAAGATCTCGTTAAGCGTGTTAAGTATCCGCGAACGCCGACCAGGGCCAGGCCCACCTCTCACCTAGGCAGTCTCAACCTGCCCTGTCGCTTCGCCATAAAGTAACAGTTTGGGGCCGTCAGGAACCCAGGCCCACCTCTACCGGGGTGGAGCCACCTGTCCTTTCAGCCCCCTCATCAGAATCACTTGCGGGTACTCCTCGAGCCGACCCGACTTTAGTCACCACATGTGCCATGTATATAATGTATATAGTATATACCCGTGATCACCTCCCGAAGAGATCACGGCCCAGTAGTATAGCATGGCAGACGGACAAGAGTGTAGGGCCACTGATGGAACACTAACATCCTATACTAAGCAGTAGGATAGCAGGTAAGGGTAACAACTGTGGCAACAATGACAGGCTATGCATCAGGATAGGATTAACGGAAATCAGTAACATGCTACACTACTCTAATGCAAGCAGTATAGAGAAGAATAGGCGATATCTGGTGATCAAGGGGGGGGGGCTTGCCTGGTTGCTCTGGCAAGAAGGAGGGGTCGTCTTCGATGTAGTCGAACACTCGAACATCGGCAGCGGTCTCGGAGTCTACCGGAAAGAAGTAACGGAGGAGTACACAATAAATAATAGAGCAATCAAATGTAACACAAAGCAAGACGCGGCGATACGTTGTGCTAGGGGTGACCTAACGTAGGGATAGGTGATACCGGCGAAGGGGGGAAACATCCGGGAAGGTATTCTCGGTGTTTCGCGTTTTCGGACAGATGAACCGGAGGTGAAATGTTACAGGTTCACTATGCTAGGGATGTGTGGCCGGCGAACGGGCTGCGTATCCGGATTCGTCTCGTCGTTCTGAGCAAGTTTCATGTACAAAGTTTTTCCATCCGAGCTACGGTTTATTTTATATTAATTTTAAAAGGATTTTATCATTTTCTAGAATTAACAGAATTAATTTAATCCTAAAATGCATTTATGACGTCAGCATGATGTCAGCACGACATCAGCAATCAACGAGTCAGTTGACTGGGTCAAACTGACGCGTGGGTCCGGTGGGACCCACGGGTCATACTCTGTTAGGTTAATTAGGGTTTAGTCAAACTATTTACTGTTTAATTAAACTAACAGGTTAATTAGGATTAATTAACTTAATTAATTTAGTTAATTAATTAATTAAATTTATTTAATTTTATTATTTGTTTTATTTATATTTTTCTAATTATTTTATTATTATTATTATTATTATTATTTTGCATTCCAAGGGCGTGGGCCCCATCTGTCATTGACACAGGGGGGACCCACTGGTCAGTGGTACAGGGGCCCGGCGGAGCGGGCGTAACGGGTGGCGGGGCGGGACGAACCCGCCAGGGCTCGCGAGCACACGCCCGAGGCGTGGCCGCGGCCAAGGCGCGCCGCCGGCGAGCAAGGTGCGGCGGGGCGGAGCCTGCGGCGGCCGAAGGCGGGAGGCGCCGCGGTGGCGCATGCGGGCGGTGACGGGGCGAGGCAGAGCAGCGGCAGGGCGCGGTGAGCGCGCCGGGGAGGGAGGCGATGCGCTGGTGCGCGCGTCGGGCGTGGTCGATGCGGCACGGGCGTGGCCAGGGCGTGGCCACGGTGGGGCGGCAAGCCACGACGCGCTGGGCTGCGGGCGCGCGGGAGCGCGTCTAAGCACGCGCTGGGCGCTTCGGGGGGATCGGCGCCGGCGACAGAAAGGGGGGTAGGGAGGAAGCTCACGGCGGGGAGTAGGGATCGGGGCAATGGGAGGATGAGGAGGAAGTCGGGGACGACGGCGCGACGGAGAGGAAGCAGGCCGGCGATGGCGTCCGTCGAGGTCGTCCCGGTCGGCGGCGACGGTCGATCCGGTCGGATCCGGTGAGGAGGAGGCCGTGGCACGGGCGCGAGGGAGGGGGGTCGTCGGCAGGGCGCAAGGCGAGGCGCGGGGCGACGTCGGGGCGAGGCGGGGAGGCGAGGTCGTCGGGGCGGCGTCGGGGACACGCGCCAGCGTCAGGGGTGCGGGGCGGCGCGGGATCGGGTCCCTCCCGTCGATCCAGAACAGGCGAGTGGGGAGGAAAGGAGCGAGGGGAGTGGGGGGGGATCGATCCCGATCCAGGGAAACGGGGGAGGGAGTGGAGCGCGTGGGGGGTTAGGGTTTCGGGGTAGTGGGGGTTAGGTAGGCCCTAGGATGGGCCAGCCTGGTTGGCCCGATGGCCAGCTGGGCCGAGGCCTAGTGGGGGGGTCCTCCTCTTTTATCTTTATTCTTTTCGAGTTTCTTTTATTTATTTTTCTTTTCTGTTTTATTTTATTAGTAGTAGATTTTAGTTTTATAAAAATATGAGACCAACACTTAAATTAGTGTCTTAAATTACCCCTCTACCACAAGAAGTTTCACACTTTAATAAAAAAAAAGGTTTATATTTGTTTGCTAATTAAAAGCATTTAAGTAATTGTTTAGCCCCTGTTTTAATTAATTTCTTGCATCTAAACATTTTTTTAAAATGTGGTTTCTCCACCACAATCACCCATGATTTATTTTCTAAACTTTGAACATTTTAGTTTTCAGTTTTTAGTTTAGTTTTCATTATTTGAAAACTTTTATTGTTGGCCTATATTTTAAATTTTAACTTGAACCGTTTTTGAACTAACTCGAGTTTATCAACAGTAACCGAGGTGACGTGGCACCATTAGCAGAGGTTTACTGTAGCTTGATTATCTGGGCGTTACAGAGATGTTGCCCACGTGACATTTTAGTTGAACTGCACAAGACACTCATTCCAAAAAAAAGTGTTTTCTGCGGTTCACCAAAAGGTCACAATAGCAACAAGGTGAAATGGATATCCCTATCTGCACAAAAAGATAGAAAGTAAACAGTTGTTGGTCAATAAGAATATACGAAACGTACACGAAATGAAAAGAAGCATCTTAATTATGTTCATGGCAATCACGCAAGGACAGTGGAAATTTTAAAACGTCAGCAATGCTTCATGTTACCGGAAGCATTACGACAATAATGACATTCGTCAAATATGGGATTACTTTAATGGTGGCATTGCTTGTTTACCAGATACAGTAAATCAACAGTAGCTAAATAGTTGCTTTAAGGGCATGGGACCGTGGGGACACCAGGACACTCAGCAGCGTAAAGGAGCAACTTACTTATCATACTGGGGAAAACAGCAGGAGTACCATTTGTAACACAGTTTAATTGCATCTTATCACTGGAGGCATTAGATTAACAATAACACTGGTTAGACATGTCCCTAAGGTAACAGTGTGATCGCTTCATTTTACATGCGCCATTACATTAACAACAGCAAAAGGTTGGTATAAGGACATGCGACAGTGGACACATCAGCACAATGTACCTACAAGGAGGCATAAAGTGGTGATGCCGAGTTTGTTCATGCTATGTGAGGGCAGCAAATCTAATCCTGGAGACCTTTTACTATGTGAGGGCAGCAAACCTAATCCTGTAGACCTTCTACCATGTGAGGGCAGCAAATCTAATCTTGGAGACCTTTTACTATGTGAGGGCAGCAAATCTAATCCTGAGAACTTTTACTATGTGAGGGCAGCAATTCTAATCCTGGAGACCTTTTACTATGTGAGGGCAACAAATCTAATCCTGGACATACTCTGTTGACTTGTCCACCAGCCGCCACTTTCTATCCTTTTTTCAACCAATAATAGATTTGTTCCTTATCCAGTTTGTACTGCGTTTTCCCATTATTTCCCTTTTCAACCAAGAGACCGGTTGGGTATCCGGTCTCTACTACTTTCAACATATTATTTCCTCTTTGAATCAAGTCCTAGATTCATGCTACAACTTTCCCCCCTTTCTTCGTTGTTTGAAAAAAGTCCTAGATTCGAATGCATGAAGTGCTTTACCTCTAATAATACTAAAAATTTAGGTGGCTTTCGAAGAGCTGATGGGAGTAGAAAAAGATGCACATGCAGACACGTGGGGAGCTGGGGCAGTAGAGCAAGGCCGCTTTCGAAGAACTTATACCTGAGGGTCGTCGGGATGTCGGCGACGGCAGGTCGGATCTGCAGACAATACGGCAGGGAGGAAGAAGGGTCGGAGGACCTCCCGAGCCGGCGCTGTGTCGGAGAGAACTGCACGGGAAGAGGATCGGGCCCCTCCGGCAGCTGTGTGTTTCCTCCCTTGCCGGCGATGACCGCGTGAACGATGCACCTAATCCTCTACACACACCAGCCGAAGGGATCCGGCCGCATCTGTGACCAGCGGTGAGCAGAGAGAAAATGTCGCTACCGCTGTCTTGTTTATATCTGGAGAGGGTGAGAGAATGAAGAGAGCAACCCTAGTAAAGCAAGCGCTCAGGCCCCTGCGTACATATATAGTGGAGTGATTATCTTTTTCTCTCCACAACAAGCGTTTCAATTTGTGTACGTGGCATTAAAGAAAAGAAACTCTCTATTTAAGGTGACTAACTATACGACTCCTACTTACTACTACTAGTAGTAGTATTGTTCACTTGTGCTCCCCACGGGTGAATAAACATACAGTACTACTAGTATTTATATAGAACTAACAAGCTCGAACTATTTTTGCGTAGTTAAAAGTTGAGGGCGGGGCTTTTCCCGGGCAGTACGCGCGGCACTTTTCATGTAGGCGGTTTGACAGAGAGGCGAGGAGGGTGAGGGAGTAGCGGGTTTAACTTACTTACTGCTGGAAAGGTCGGGCTGTGCGATTTGACGGCGCGTTACTGCTAGAAAGACTTGTGATATGACTACTCACTATAGTCATGAATTACTGGCGGTACGACCGGGGTGATGCCTCCCTTCCGTTCCGCACTCTAATCTGGTGCATGACACATATTACGTCGACCCGGATGCTGCTGGATGTCCCACATGTCGGTGAAGTAGTACGTAGTAGTAAGAAGGAGCAAAGAATCATGCGGTATAAGTCTTTCTAGAGATTCCAACAAGTGACTACATACAGAGCAAAATGAGTGAATCTACACTCTAAAATATGTCTACATACATCCGTATGTTGTAGTCAATTTGAAATGCCTAAAAAGACTTATATTTAGGAACGGAGGGAGTAGTAGTACTACTACTTACGTCGGAGGAGTGCGAACCACGGCAGCCCAGTGAATCAGCAGTAGAAAACAATGTGCTGATATGGCCATAAAAAACAATGTGCCACGGTCCAGACTATAGCATGTACAGTACTATTCCTCTTTGTTTGGATCCCGGAGTTAGAGCTAGTTTGGGTTGAAATAGCCTCAAATTATCCATATAGGAGGGGTTAGTTTGAGCTAGTTTGCTCTAACCCATCTAAAAAAACTAGCCCGGTGGAGAGGTTCTAATTGGGTTAGTTCTCCTTGGGCCCACTAAAAGAGAACTAAAAAATCTCCCCTGCCCGCACTAGCTCTTCTCCCTCGTTTCTCTCTTCTAATTCTAAACTCAGCCGACGCCCGGTGGGCGGGGTCGGGATTTGCCGATGGTCGGTTTGCTCAACTGCGGCCCCACCTCACAGTGAAAACGTTACTACTGGAATAAAAAAGCCATATACTCCTATACTAATAAAACATTAAGGCCACGAGGCGATGCAGTGTCGGTTACAGGAGGCAAGAAGAAGAGATGCATCCATCAACGACATCCACCTCCTCGACTCAGAGCGCCGGCCCACCAAAAGGCGGCTAAGCAGCAGCGGATTTCGTGGCCATGTCGACGTGCTTCTGAACAATGGCATCCAAAGATTCCAGCCACTGGAAGAAGGCCAACGTCTTTCTGTCCTCGCTGGCCTTGTAGTGGCCTATGTAGATGATTTCCTCGTAGACGCGGATGTGCAGGTCGACGGTTACTTGCATGGCGAGGCGCTGCGTGATGAGCGCGGCCTCGAGGTGCACATTCTTCATCGCGACCTCCGGCACCTGCAGGGCCACCAGGGCTTGAAAGAGTTCGTCACCATGGAGGCCGATGAGGGTAGCAGGCAATGAGGAGCCTAGGCGCGTGGGCTGGAGCAGCACGGCAAGGTCGTCCGCGCGCTTCTTGACGGCGGTGAACTTGCGGATGGAGTTGACCATCATGTCGTCCATGCGAGAGGCGAAGCTGGCGTCGGCGAGGGCTACGACGCCGGCGGTCGCCAGCACTGTCTGGAGACGCTGCGTGGTGCGGGGCCGCAGGCTGGCGCCTTGGATGATTTGGCACAGCCGACTGCCGCTCGCGTCCATCGCCTCCATAGGTGCTTCTGGCTTCTGGTCACTTGGTCTTGGATTGGAGTGAGCAGTGTTGCGCAGAGACTAAGGAGTAGATGGATTGGAGTGGTGGGGCGCCTTTATATGAGAATCCAAACTCTGTTGCATTCACATCGTGCTGGCTCTATTCTGCTCCTCCAATTAATTCCCTCTGCATGTAATTTGAGGATGCATCATTGACCGTTCAATGTCTCGGGAACCGCTATCCTCTCCCTCCTTGGCATTCAAGCACCTATGGAGGTGACTGCCGCTCGCGTCTATCATGTTTCAGGAGATGTTCCCGTCGATGACGAGGTGCCCATGGTGACTTCGTAAATTTCAAGATGATAGTACTAGAATACTCAATATTGTGCACCGCGAGCAAGGCCGAGAGGAAAACGAGAGAACTACAGGGCTGTTTGGTTCTAGGCCTAACCAGGCCACACTTTGCCATACAATGTTGCCACACTTGCCTAAGGTTAGTTCTTCAAAATGAGAGCCACAAGTTGGCAAGCCTAAGGGAATCTTGCCACACTTTTTGTGTGTATGTGATGTGGGACCCTAATGTGACTTGCCTAAGGTGGGGCTTGAACCAAACATCCACCCAAGTTGGTCAAACTTGCCTAACATTAGGTGTGGCAACCTTAGGAAAACTTAGTCTCAAACCAAACAGCCCCTACGTATTTATTTACGGTGTAGATTCACTCATTTTGCTCCATATGTACTCCGTCTCGGTGTAGTCTAGTCACTTGTTGAAATCTCTAGAAAGGCAAATACTCCTTTCTGGTTTACAGGGCTATACTAGCAAGTACTACAATAGTGGGCTCACATAGCAATTTTGTCTCATGCAAGAGCCTGGCTATATGCGTGCTCCAAGGTTCGCAACTGCCACGTTCGGGTTGCACTTGGCTCTTCGCCTCTTCGAGAAGACGAACAATGATGTTACTACTACTACTTCTACAGTATCGAATCCACTGCTGCATGTCCGTCCACCGCGAGTGGGAGGGATAGCTTGTTGTAGTAATATAAGCAAAAGCATGTCCTCGTCTGCGAGCCACCGCGCGCATGGGCGAGGGAGAAGGCATGGAGTAGTAGTAAAAGCAAGCTTCTCCTCGTTGTACGAGTTGACGTGACACATCATAGCACTGGCCCCACATGGTTGCCTCTAAACTTGGCTGAAAGACCCGCAGTGTAGAATACTCCATTTGCTGCAACCTCTAACATTTACCCTACCACAAATTAAAATATATATTCCTGTCTTGACCAGATGAGCATGCAAACTAGAATCACCAGGATGACATGTAGGGCCAGAAGATTATTTTAATCAAAAAAATAAAGCATGGAGCCGACCCCAACGATTTTAAGCTTACAGGCATGGTACACGCTATCCTAGACTACTCTACACATGAAACTGCCACACGAGCATCCGGGCTGCGCTTGGCTCTTCGCCTCTTCGGGAAGTCAAACAATAATGGAGTACTACTGCATTGGAGGAGTACTACAGTATGCTTCTGGCCATCTGACACCGATTGAACTGCTGCATGTCCACCGCGTGCGGGAGGCAGAGCGGGGCTGTTTGGTTCTAGGCCTAACCATGCCACACTTTGCCATACAATGTTGCCACACTTGCCTAAGGTTAGTTCTTCAAAATGAGAGCTTCTCCTACTCCTGCCAGCCACCACGCTCATGGGCGAGGGAGGGACGTAGCTTCATTGACTTACTGCTCCTGCCTTTGCGTCTATGACAGGTGGGCCCAACAGGTCGGTGGCCCACCTGTAATGCAGCCAAAGGGAGGTGCGGTTAAGGCGAGAGGGCGTTGTAGTAATCAAACTTCTCGGTCTTGTACGAGTTGGCGCGACACATCAAAGCACTGCACTCGATATATTTCAATAATTTGCGTTTACCGATGCATTAATTACAACGCGTGCATGCATGCCGTGACTCTCCTTTTGATACTTGCATGTGTTGATTTAATGCACCTTGAAGTAGTATGAATATGTGATGGTAAAGCTTTGTAATGCCCCGGCCCTAATAAAGCGAGAGATGGTTGCGCACGAGGAGGGCGAGATCATGCAGACGGAACAGGACCCGACAATGGAGCTCTCTATGGTCCCGATGGACCTCACCTTGCTCCACTGCCCCTTGTGCCTCCGCCCCTTGAAGCCTCCAGTGTATGAGGTTCGAATACACCTCGTCCGTTCGGCTGATCGTGCAAGGTGCAGGCTTCTTGATTGATGTGTTGTTCGATTGATTTGTGCAGTGCAAGGGAGGGCACCTGGCTTGCGCGGACTGCCGCGTCGAGCACCCCGGGAACTAGCAGCAGTGCCAGAAGTGCGAGCGTGGCGGTGGATTCGATGTGCGGAACATGGCGGTGGACGGCGTCCTCTCCTCGGTGAGGGTGGAGTGCCCGCACGAAGGTTGTGGGCTCTACGTCACTTACCACAAGCTCGCCGATCACCAGAGCGTGTGTCCGCTCGCTCCCTGCAAATGCCCTGTGCCCGTCTGTGGCTACGAAGGCTCGCCGCCGGTGCTCTCCCACCACATCAGCACCGTGCATCCCATGCCTGTGCACAGGATCCAGTACGGCAAGGCGCTCCAGCTGCAAGTGCCACTGTCGGAGCCACGGCTCTTGCTGTTCGCGGAGGAGGACGGCCGCGCATTTTTCTTGGTCGGCGGCGTGCTTGACATCGGCGCGCCTATCGCTGTGTCGGTCGTCTGCATCAGAGCGGGGGCGTCCCCACTGCCGCACTACATGGCCAAGCTGTGGGCAAACGGCCCGCCGGGGGAGCCCAAAGGTAGGACCGACGCCATCAAGGTGGAAATGGAGGTGACAAGCAGCAGGGATTCCGGCGACGTCGCCGTGCAGGAGCTGACCTTCTTCACAGTTCCGCCCAAGCTGCTGGCCGGGGCTAAGCTGGTGTCCCTCCACATTCATATTGACAAGCTCACGTCCTAAATGATTCTACAGTGCCTTATGTTTATCTTAGTAATATGCTAATATAGGGGTTAGCTTGGTCTACTTTAGCTTAAGATATGGTGGGTTTTGCTGGCGATGCAGCAATTACCTCGACATCAGATCAGCGGTGAAAGTAATTTCGAATAGTCAAATGGATATTTTGTGTCTGTTGGATATAAAGATCCTTTGGGTAAGAAGTAACAGCTTATATGCTTTTTTCGAAACGGAACAGCGATAGTATAATTTTTTTTGACATGCACTAACATTTTTTAAGTTAAATATTTAGTCAAAATTTGGCACAAATTACAAAGGGGACTAATAAACTAGGACGGAGGTAGTACCACGCTATATTTAATTGCAAACATGTTCACACCGATCACAACCTAAATGGTTTCCCACTTAGGAGCGTATTAGTAGTACTCGGTTATAAATACTACTATGCCAAGATGACTGCACATTCCTAATATGTGCCTCCAATTAATATAGTAGTAGTAGAGTACTTAGTCACGTACTCCATAACATCACCGGGCATTGCACGTACAATATTTAGTGGTAGTAAGAGACAAGTGCCTATATGCCACGCATGTTCATACTATTTGTGCCTTTCTACTTCACTTACTGTGCTACATTACACAGGTTCACACGTCCACTAGTGGGTACATGTCCATCTTGTAGTTCCAGTCCCACGTGTTCTTCATATAGATGGAACGATCCTTGCATGGCACGTGCACCTTGATGCTAGATGTCTCGCGTGTTGGCAAAAGGATGAACAAAGCTCACGTAAAAAAAATAGAGTGGAAAAACATAGATTCCCGACGACCGAGAAGGAGCAAGGAACCTCGTGGTGGAGCGTCTGCACTCATAATATTTTATATTATTCAGCGATATAAAATCAACAATTCATCTCCACAATGGACTCGAAGAGTATGAAACACGGCAGCCCAGTGTAGTTACATCATACTAGTACATGGCTAACCTACGCTATCACCATATTTCTTGGCTTCCGTGCGACACCTATCTCTAGTAATCCAGCAGCCCGTATCGCTTCTCCCTCCTCGTCTCTCTCAAAGTGCGGCGGGCTGGCGTTTTTGCCATCTATTGAGGTCGGTTAACTCATCACATGTTAGCGACATGCCAAGAGCATTCTAAAAAAAATCCTTTCATGTTCCGTTTTCAAAAAGAAAAAATCCTTTCACGTACGAATTTGACTGTATGCTTTGAGCAACTTGCATGTCCTATACTGCTCCTGTTTGGATACTCTAACTTAGCTAGAGGTTAGACTAACTCATGACTAACCCTGAACAAACTGTAGCCAAAGAGGTGTTTGGGTGACAGGGTTAGATTGACAATAAATACACTTGATGGAGAGAGAAAAGTGATTTTTCAGTGGTCCCAATGAGAACTATCTCCAGTTAGCACCTCTTGGGTGGGATAGTTTTTTTTGGTGGGTTCGGTGCAACTTGCTCCAATTTAAACCCTCATGCTTGGATACTTTAGGGCTATTTGAGCCCCGACTAGCTCAAACTAACTCTAACCCATGGATCCAAACAGGGCCTATGGCCAGCCTCGACGCGGAGCAGTCGCGTGCACCGGGAAGCGGCGCTCTCTCGGCCGTCGTGCCACTTCAAAGCCGGCACCAGTGAGAGGTCGCCTCCGCTCTTGCCAGGCATTAATGCGGCACTGATGCTCCAGGGCGACGCTGACCTTTTCACGTGGGAAGCGCGCGCTGGCAAGGGAGTATAGGTTTTGAACCGTTTCAGGTGTAGTACTGGTAGTTTGCAAAACTACTCAATTATTGCACTCAGTTTCCTAAGAAATTGTGGTAAAAAACGTTACTCCACAGCCCGCTTCCCTTCTCCTTCCTCTTCCACCGCCGCGCATGTCCGCGGGAAGCGGCCGGTCAACCCTTATATAGGAGTGCTAGCACAAAAAGATGCATGCATGACCACTAAAATTTCCAGATTAAAGCGCCGCTCCGGCGGGAGCATGGCGTATGTTGTTACCTTCGGCCGGGCCATGGCTACCGGGCGACGGCGACCAGAGAAGAGGCGGTGGGAGGGGAATGAATGCAGCTACTGTTTTGGTTCGCCGTCCGGCTTAAATAAATGTGCAGCATCACGTGTACCCGCGGGTGCACAAATTGTAACATATGTGTCTGCTTAAGTGGGCATCACGTAACTGGTGTGTGTGTGTGTGTGTGAGATTCTGATAGACAGAGTACGTGTGTGTGACTCTACTCTTTGGACATGTACTCAACCTTTTGCATCGGGATATAAGTATAATGGTATTTACTTTAGCTAGTGATTTACGTGGCCATGTTAACGTGGTTGTGTAAAAAATGTCACTTCCTGCTCGTGATTTGCGTTATATAATTACAAGCAAGATGCTCGTGCATTGCACGGAACATCAATATGCATTTTTTTTTACAAAACACCTGTTGTGATTTACCCATGCAGGAGTAATACCATGTGTAAAAACTAATGGTATTTTGAGAATTTTATCGGAAAACTGGTATCTCGAGAATGTCATCGAAAAAATGAAAGATGAGAGATAAGGTGAGGAGGAGTGGAGTGTGGTGGTGACTGGTGGTCGGAATGGGCGGAGGCATGGGGATGGACGGCGCCGGCAGGCGGCAGCGGCCACCATGCTAGATTGTTCCAGAGACTTTCCTTTTTAATTGCTCAGCAATGAGGTTATGGGAGATAAGGATGTGGAGAGAGGTGTGGGTATCTTTTGTAAAATTATCATAGTTTGCTTTCTATCCGTCAGATATAGATCAAACGGTCTATATTACAAGATGGCAGGCACACCATCATCGCCAACTCAGTTTTTTATAAGGGTACAGATGATAAGTTTGCTAACTACTAAAGTAAAGTGGAATTTGTCCATGTTATACAAGTAAATTAAGGTGATTGTTTATCATATGGGTAAGGTTGGATGAAGGGTGGTAGGAACAAATGCTCCACCTAGAGCATGTGTGTGTGAGATGGAGTCTTAGTGTGTGTGTGTTTGTGTGTGTGTGTGGGTGTGTGTGTGTGTGTCTGAGAGAGAGAGAGATGGAGTCTTAGTGTGTGTGGGGGGGTGGGGGTGGGTGCGTGCGTGCGTGTGTGTGTGTGTGTTTGTGTGTGTGTGTGTCGCGGGGTCCTCGGTGGCGGATGTAATTTAAGTGCGCATGGCTTCATCATAGAGAGGTGATGTGTATGGCAGAGGCCACCAACGATGGGGTGCGAGAGAGAAAATGCCCGTAGAGAGGGAAGAGAAGGTGTGTGCGCGTGAGAGGAGTCGACATCGAGAGAACGTGTTTGTTCGAGAGACACCAAGGAAGACTACTATATATCGATGGTGCATGTAGGCAGGAATTAAACGAAGGGATGGTCTTATTGGTTTCAGGGATATAGGGGAAGAGTGAGAGGGGGTAGCTAGAAGGAGATTGTTAAGTGTGAGTGTTGTTTTACCCATCCAGGCGGAAGTTATGTGCACACAAGAAGAGAACGATTCGATGTGGCATTAGGGTTGAGGGTAATTAACTACATATGGAGACATAGAGACCTTCAACGTGCATGTGTGAGAGGTATACATGTATACGTGGGATGTGTGTGTGTGTGTGTGCGCGCGCATGATCGAGATAAAAGAAAGAAGACATAAGTCATAAGATCAACGATATGGGAGAGACGGATCGGTATGACAATATGCATGCATGTGCGAATGCGGGGAAGAAGGCCCGACAATTGAGCATGTGTTTTTGTCTTTAAGACATAGTGGCGTGGGCTGGAGCATGCATCTATGGCGAGCAGAGGGAGTGAGGCACAACGATTGTGCAAAAGAGTTCAACCTATAAATGAAAGAAGGTTGATGGAGAAACAGATAAATAGAAAGATAAAGATGCTAGCTAGTGTGCGTTAGAGATAGGAGTCGAGTGGATCAGAAGGCTGAGTTATGTGTGTGGGTGTGAGAGAGATGAAGAAAGGGTGCATGTGACTCACATACAAACAAATATCGGAGAGAAATGAGATCCCGAGAGACAGATTTTTGTGTCTGCGAGAGAGAAAGATATTTCACAACGAGAGTGATAGCTAGAGAGACATATGAGGGAACGCAAGATATCTCTAGGGAGAGAGAGAGTGTGTGAGCAACACACAAGAGAACGGTGGAGAAATATGAGACCCTAGGAGACAGAGTTTGTGTTTGTCTGTGAGAAAGAGATATTTAAGAGGAAGAGTCGTAGGTTCTCATACCTAAGGAGCGAAAGACATCTCTGTATGAGGGGTGTGCGAGTGGCACACGGGGGAATAGTAGAGAGAAATGAGACCCCGGGAGACAAAGTTTTGTGTTTGTGTGAGAGAAAGAGATTCCACATGGAGAATCATAGTTAGAGACACATAGCAGGGAGCGAGATATACTTAGAGAGAGATAGAGTGATGAAGGTCAAGGGAGAGAGTACCACAGTGTGTTACGAAGATAAAAGATCATTGTCGACATACATGTAGCACGAGAGATACCCGAGAGACGATGAACGCGTATAGGTCTAGAGAGATAGTCCTATATAAGCATGAGTGGTAGTTATATGAGACGAATATCTGGATTAAATGGGATTCAAATATTTAAATGGAGATCACGACATCGATAATATCATAACACAAATTGGTGCATCAAACATGCATATTCATTTGAATTTGGGGACACGTGTAATGTTATATAGTTTATCAATATTGGTGATCCATAGATTCTTTAATTAGAAACAATGCATGGTTTATATGCAATTAATGTCTAAACGGGATTACACTATATGTTGTGTGTGTGAAACACATTATACATGTTTGAGAAGTAAAAAAAGTCCCGCATGAAACACACATTAATTGGAGACAGTTAGCGAGGAATGCGTACATTGGATTTCAACGTAAAGTGGTTTCAAATATTTGAAAATCCAAATTGATGGATACAACCTTATGAATCTGAGATCATGCCATTTGTAAACCATATTTATGTATAGAGGGTGTTGTGCTTTTGAAAGTATATATAAAAAATGATGTATATGGAATTTTATTCCAATTGAAAATGGATCCCGCCCAAAAAAATAGAATACAAACGGGAATCGAATTGAGTTGGCACGGTAAACGTGCACTCTGCAAAATTTGAACGAAGCGGGGAAAGTTGCAGTAACCGCCCGAAACCAAAATCTGCGAGATGGAAATTACTACTACCTATCCCTGCCACGCAAAGCCTATCTTCTCGATTTCTATAGGTTTCGATAGGGGTAGGTTTGTAATTTCACTCAAACGTGACATAACCGCCTCTCACCCGGATTCATACACGGTGGGCGCCAAAACACAGTGTGTCCTCGGGCGAAATCGACTCCCTCCCCGATTCATACACGGTGGGCGCCAAAAACAAACTCTCGTCGGCAAATATTCGGTGTATGCGAGATTACTGTCCTATCCCCAACTGACTAATATTGTTGTGATGTAGGAAATTTAAAATGGGGGCTAAGTTTGTAAATTTCCTCGCATTTGAGACAAGCGCGCCCTGAAGACATGGTTCCCCCCTTCCTCTCTACCTCCATTTCCCCATTCGTACTCCGTGGGCGCCAAAACACCCTCTCCACCCCAGCCTCCTCCGTCCGCCACCCCATCCACCGCCGTCCTCCTCCACCATGCCGGAGTTGATACCCCGACGCTGCCGTCCATTACAAGAGATCGACCTCTCTCATCCACAGCTTCGGACCGGTATCCTTGCATCCCGTCCTCTCGCTTCATCCCCGCCGTCGTCCACCTTGCCGGCGCCACTCCTACGACCGTCTCGTCCACCACGCCCCGCTGCCACCGTCTACCCTCCTAGATCTGCTTCCACACTGCCGACAGCCATCGCTACCGCAGCACCGTCAGATTCTCAGCAGATGCATACACGGCGCCGCACCAGATGCGGTACTCTTTCGTATGTGCTCAACTTATTTATCACAGCAAGAAAATAGATCGCCACTGCTTTACTCTAATTTCTTGTCCATCACTTACTTGCTAGTTGAAAGCAAACATTGGTTGCGAAGTTTCCTTTGTTTGGTTTGCACCTTCAGATCCGCCATGGCACGCTCAACACTATACTCCCAATGCTTATGGTTTTCCCCTTTTATATTCCACACTAGTTAAATCATAGTAGACTAAATTTCAAAATTGGGTCAGTCGATTTTTCAAAGCTCGCCGGAGTTCGCCGGTGCGAACGAAGGGGCTCGGGTGGGGACGGTGGTTGTGGGGGGGCGGTTGTCGGTGTCAAAACCAGCGGATCTCGGGTAGGGGGTCCCGAACTGTGCGTCTAAGGTCGATGGAAACAGGAGACGGGGGACACAATGTTTACCCAGGTTCGGGCCCTCTCTATGGAGGTAATACCGTACTTCCTGCTTGATTGATCTTGATGAATATGAGTATTACAAGAGTTGATCTACCACGAGATCATAATGGCTAAACCCTAGAAGTCTAACCTGTATGACTATGGTAATGAGTATATGCCTTCCGGACTAACCCCTCCGGTTTATATAGACACCGGGGGGATCTAGGGTTTACAAAGAGTCGGTTACATAAGAAGGAATCTTCATAGTTGATCGCCAAGCTTGCCTTCCATGCCAAGGAGAGTCCAATTCGGACACGGGTACGGTCTTCCGCCTTCACGTCTTCACAGCCCATCAGTCCGGCCCATGGATAACAGGTCGGACGCCCAAGGACCCCTTAGTCCAGGACTCCCTCAGTAGCCCCTGAACCTGGCTTCAATGACGAGGAGTCCAGCGCGCAGATTGTCTTCGGCATTGCAAGGCGGTTTCCCCTTTTTCTGAACTCCAAGATAGTCTTCGGATGCGATGATAGTATCCGGACCTGTCACACGCACAATACACAACCGCAGAGAGAATATATTTTTACACGAGTTCCATCCGCTAACAACTTTTTCAACATGACATCACGTCTGTCCGGTCACAATTTCGAACCATTTTTCGTCTGTCGCTCCTTGTTTCGAGACGCGGTTTCCATTGGCACGTCTTGTCGAAGCAGAGATCGTGTCCCCTTATTGCGGGATTCTCATCAATGCGGGCGTGGGTGACCCAACCGTGCCATTTGCACGGCCCTTGGGAATAGGCGAGTTTAAGGCGAGTGGGGAGGCGCTTGATATTCATGGCCTTTATAAGGGGATAAGGATTCCCCTTCTTCACCCACACCTCAGTTCCTCCTCAGCCCTTCCATCCCTGAGCTCCAGCGCCCAAGCTTTAGCTTTTCCCTCGTCCGAGAAAGCACTCCAAAGATGTCCGGATCCGGAGCTGGAGGCAAGTGGATGGCCTCCTCCGTCAAGAAGAGAGATATCAAGGAGCTCCGGGAGGCCGGATATCTGGCCAAGGAGATTGCTCACCGACTCCCGGCCAAGGGACAGATCGTCCCTACTCCAGAGCCCCACGAGAGGGTTGTGTTTCTTACACATTTTGACAGCGGGCTGGGCTTCCCTCTTCACCCATTCGTCCGTGGACTGATGTTTTACTACGGGCTAGACTTCTATGACCTAACCCCCAACTTCATTCTCAACATCACGGCATTCATTGTCGTGTGCGAGGCCTTTCTCGGCATCCCACCTCATTTCGGCCTATGGCTGAAGACTTTCAATGTGAAGCCGAAGGTGGTGAGCGGCCAACAAGCAGAGTGCGGAGGCGCCATGGTGGGCAAGATGCCCAACGTCACCTGGCCTGAAGTCTCATTCGCAGAGACGGTGAAGGGGTGGCAATCAGGGTGGTTCTATATCACCGAGCCACGCGACGCCAACTGGGCGGCAGCCCCCGAATTCTGATCCGGAATCCCGATGCGGCTCACCTCCTAGCAAGAGAGGGGCCTAACCTGGGGTCCCTCGGACGAGCTGACTGGGCTCTAGACGTGCGTCCAGAACATGATAGACAGGAAGATCAAGCTTGTCAATATGGTCCAGGCTCATTCGTCGGGTCCTTCCGTGCCAACGCCGGACTTGCTATCTGTGGGAGTATGATCCGGCCAAGCACCAGACGCTACTAGAGCTCTTCGGCACGACGCACGAAGAAATATGGAAAGTGCTCTTCAAGGCCGGCGAGATGCCACCGCCCACGACCGAAGATCGCGGGCTTAGCTTAAAACGCTAGGCTAACTCGGTAAGTTCTTTTAATGTTTTCAAGGTGTGCCCTTTACTAGCATATTTTGAGAAAAAGCCTGAGCTTTCCTACCCATGTTTTTAGGCCTGGATCAAGGTAGCAGAGGGGATTAACTGTCCGGCTCCGCTGCCCGAAGACCAAGAATTCCCATTACTAACGAGAATGCTTTTTCCGGGACCTTATGAGGTGCCAGAGAAGACGGCCAAGAAAGCGGCAAAAGGGGCCAAGAAGGGCCCTCGCCGCAAAGGCGCTCCGGATGTGATGTCCGAAGATGAGACTTCCTCTTCGTCTGCTGACGACAACGACGAAGAGGAAGAAGAAAACGACTCCCCACCTGAAGTGGGGAGGAAGAAGACAGTGGCCCCCACAAATCCGGAGGCGAAAGCGCCTAAGAGGGTTAAAGGCTCCCTCGCAGATAACTCCACGTGGGATGTTGATAGCAATCCGGAGCGACCTCGCCGGACCAAGCCTCGGCCCGCCTCGTAAGTACCAGAGTCCAAAAACGTCTGGCCTTCCCGATTTGTAATATTGATATATCTTAAACCTTGTCATTGCAGTCCGGCACGCGATGGCTCCCCGCGATCCTCGACAGAGGGGTCGCTAGACACAAAGGAGATGGCTAGCATGTCTCCGCCACCTGCTCATTCCGTCTCTCCCAAGGGTGATGACGTGGTGTCGCAAAAGCCCTTCCCCGGCCGGGGGGAGTTTCCGAAGATCGTCGGGGTGGCGCCCCAGGATGATTCCTCTGCCGCCGGGCACATGGGGGAAAAAGCCCCTATGGGGACTGGTGACGGGGGCCGAGTTCCCTTCGGACCTCAGCCGGATACCATTCCGGAGATCTACGCGGCTCCGGAGTCCAGCGAACGGCATTCCCCAAAAGGAGGGAATGTGCCTGTTTCGCCGGTGACCTCTGTCCAACCAGAGGCACCGGATAATCTACTGGAGGCGCTATGAGGCACCTTTATTGTGGATGAACACTGTGCCCTTATGGGCACGGTAATAGAGAAGGTTCAGTTCTTCAAAAGCGGACTGACCGAAGCCTGCACTAGCCTTCTAACGGGCTTTGAGGTAAGTAATGTGGTTGTAGGAAGAATATCACAGTATAGATAGTAGCCCCTGATGCTCTGTTTGGTGTTCGGGAAGAAAAAGCCGAACAGAGGATCAAGAATAAATATCGCAGGAGTCTAACATAAGTTGTTTATGTGAATAAGCAGGTATCGCTGCAGGCTGCCACCGCTCATGCTGTGGAGGTCTCTGGACTGAAGCAGAAACTGGAGCGGGCCGAGGAGGAGCTCGGCCTCGTGAAGAAGCAGCTGGAGGATAGCCAAGGTATGCAATAACCTGCAGGTACATTTTAAGAAAAATGAATGGTCCATCCGGACTAAAGTGTCATAAACTTTATTAGGGGCCACGTCCGAGGTGGCAGCCCTTAAGAAGGCGTTAGCCGAGGCCGAGGACAAAGCGGCCAAGGAACACGCCGCGCGTGACAAGCACAAGGCCCGGGTTGGCAAGGCGCAGCAAGAGCTCCAGGACGCGGTCAAGAGGTTTGAGTCCTTGGAGCGCGATTGTAAGGCGCAAGAGTCCGAACTGGCGAAGGCCCGCCAGAGCGCACAGGATGCACGAGCTGAAGCCCAGAACGCCCTCCAGGAAATTCAGGCGGCCAAGAAGATTACGGCGGGTAAGTCTTTCACCATGCAAAGCAAGTATGTAGAAGAAACATTCCTTGTACTGATCCGAATTTGGGTTTTCCAGGGGCGTTTACAGATCTGTCGTGTAGTATATCAGATGCTGCCGAGCATTATAGAGCCGAAGAAGGGATGTCTACGGAGAAGCTATTATGGTCTCAACATCTTGGACCCGAACATCCGATGCCCTTTAGTGACCAGCTGAAGCAGTTGGTCGAGCTGCACAGGTCGGCAGAGCTAGCCATGAAGGACCTGATAGTCCGGTTGTGGCCTGCCGAGCCTATACCTAGCAGCTACTTCGGGCTTGTTAAGCGGCTTGTAAGTGCCTGTCCGCGGCTCGAAGCCGTGAAGCGGTCGGTCTATATTGAAGGTGCGCGTAGGGCATTTGCCCGCGTCAAGACGCATTGGGCAAAGCTGGATGCCAAGAAGCTGGTGACCGAGGGGCCGCCGGAGGGAAAGGAGCATCGTCGACCCGAGCTATATTTTGATGGTGTCCTGGAGGGGTCTCGCCTTGTGGTGGAGCAATGTTCGAAGGATGTTATATTCCCATGAGAACATGTATTATCATGTACTGTAATATGGTACAATGATGTTATGTAATGTAATGCTTGCGATTTAGATTTTACCTCCTGTGCGGCCGTTTATGAAATCTGAGGGTTGACCAGTCATCGGCTTCTGCCCCCACGTAGATAGTATGGGGGTGTTCGAGATAAATCTAAACACTCTTTACTCCACATTCTGGTCCTTAAAGGAGGTGTTTAGCACAACGAACAAGGCAATCAGACTATGCGGCCTTTACCGCCCTCACTTAGCCATAGGAGTTTGACAATTAAGAAAGTCGGCGAAGCCCCTGGTATTCGGAAGGCCGAACTAGGGGCGTTATACACGCCTAATCGGAGGAACCGATTCTTCGCAAGAAATGGAAAAAAATTCTAACGATTTGGAACCTCTCGAACAGCTGACCAGCTCTCGCCGCATCATGACAGTCAGTTTTCGGCTTTCTCTACTGAGGTGCTCGTCCGGAAGAACCGGGACACAATCGCAGTAGTTCTCCCTTTACTACCCTAGCCAATATAGCAGAACGTAAGGTAGTAAGCACAAGAGCCGGGCAACCCAACTATTGACCAAAGACATGATTCGGAGCCGATGCATATAATGCTATAAGTTTGGGGTGCCAAACTATACTATAAAAGTGTTCGGACTTTTATTGCCGTAATGCGGGGCGTAATGAAGCCCCTGGCATAGTAATACGTACCATGGTGTACGTGTGCAATGAGTAATAAATACAAAGGTGAGGAAACAGGAAAATTAAGTAATAAGCTGACGCCACCATTTATTCACCATTGTGATGTAATTAGTACGTCGAGACGTACTTTGTGCAAGTAATGCGATAAGCAAGTAAGGCTATCTAACATGCCGTGACCAAGGGCGAGTTGCGTATGGGTATGTAAAACAGGTATGGCGATCATTAGCAGAGACTACCTGGGGATTCCCTTGTACGCCAGAGCTCCTTGCTTCCTTGGTGTGTTCTGCATGCGGGCCGTCCTAATAGACCTCAAAAGAGAGAAAAAACCCGAAATGAAAAAGAAAAAGTAAAGGCATGCGAATCCCAGGGGCGGTCGAGCCGCACTGTGGATCGCGAGCCAGTTATGCCTCCGTCAGTACCCATGGGGTTTTGAGTGCGTAGTTATGTACGCGCGGTACGAATGACATTCCCTCAGCGGGGCTGGGACGGAGGCCAAATTGTTAATTCGGTTCTTGACGAGCCGAGCTGTCCTGTTGCAGTGTAGTCCGGACCCTCTTAATGATGTCCAGGGGCTCGGCAGCCGGATTGTAGTGCTGCTTGAGAAGGCTGCTCTGTGCTTCGGCTTCTAGGGCGGCTGTGTGCTCCTCTATACGGAGGGAGCGTTCCGTGTTTCCATTGACTGTAATGACGTGCGTGGACCGGGCATCTTGAGCTTGAGATAAGCATAATGTGGCACCGCGTTGAATCTAGCGAACGCGGTTCGTCCGAGCAGTGCGTGATAGCCGCTGCGGAATGGGACGATATCGAAGATTAGTTCTTCATTTCGGAAGTTATCCGGGGAACCGAATACTACCTCCAGCGTTATTGAGCCCGTACAACGGGCCTCTACGCCTGGTATGACTCCTTTAAAGGTAGTCTTCGTGGGCTTGACTCGTGAGGGGTCGATGCCCATTTTACGTACTGTATCCTGATAGAGCAGGTTGAGGCTGCTACCACCGTCCATTAGGACTCGTGCCAGGTGAAATCCGTTGATGATTGGGTCGAGTACCAGTGCGGCTGAACCGCCATGATGGATACTGGTTGGATGATCTTGACGATCAAAGGTGATCGGAAATGACGACCATGGGTTGAATTTTGGGGCGACTGGCTCTACCGCATAGACGTCCCTGAGTGCGCGCTTGCTCTCCCTTTTGGGGATGTCTGTAGCATATATCATGTTCACCGTTTTGACTTGAGGCGGGAATTTCTTCTGCCCCCCCCCCCAGTGTTCGGCTGCCGGGGCTCCTCGTCATCGTCCTCGCTCTGCGATTCCCCTTCCTTGTTTCCGCTATTTACCTTGCTAGCTTGCTTAAAGACCCGACAATCTCTGTTAGTATGGTTAGCCGGTTTGTCTGGGGTGCCATGTATCTGGCACGGACGATCGAGTATGCGTTCCAAGCTGGATGGTCCTCCGCCGTTCCTTTTATAGGGCTTCTTTCGCTGGCCGGACTTGGAGCCACTGAATCCGGCGTGAACTGTAGTGTCATTGGTGCTATCACCATTGCTTCGGCGTTTGTGTCTGTTGCGTCGGAGCTTGCTTGTGCTGTTTTTGGCCTCAAAGGGGCCTGCTTTGTTGGCTGTGTTTTTACTGCAAGCCAGCCAACTATCCTCATCTGCGCAAAAGCGGGTCATAAGTGTCGTGAGGGCTGCCATGGACCTCGGCTTTTCTTAGCCGAGGTGGCGTGCTAGCCATTCGTCACGGATACTGTGTTTAAAGGCAGCTAGGGCTTCAGCATCCGGGCAGTCGACGATCTGGTTCTTTTTGGTTAGGAACCTAGTCCAGAATTTTCTGGCTGATTCTCCAGGTTGTTGAACTATGTGGCTTAAGTCATCGGCATCAGGCGGCCGGACATATGTACCATGGAAGTTGTCAAGGAAGGCCTCTTCCCAGCTGTCGATGGAATTTTCAGGCAGGCTATTTAACCAGTGTCTAGCTGGTCCTTTGAGCTTTAGTGGGAGGTATTTGATGGCGTGGAGGTCATCTCCACAGGCCATGTGGATGTGGAGAATAAAGTCCTCGATCCATACTGCGGGATCGTTTGTTCCGTCGTATGATTCAATATTGATGGGTTTGAACCCCTAGGGGAATTCGTGATCCATTACTTCATCTATGAAGCAAAGAGGGTGTGCGGCGCCTCTATATCGGGCCGCATCGCGCCGCACCTCCGATGGAGTCCGCCTGCGGTTATCGGCCCGGATGTGACTGGGTTTGTCACGTCCGAATAGGTAGCCGTTGTCGCGAGTCGAAGAACGTCCTCGCGATCCGTAGATTGATCTGGTGTGTCCTACTCTCTTGTCCAGGTCTTGCCGAAGGTCGTATGTATAATCCCGAGCTGCTGTGTCTCTGCTTTTGCGTGGTGGGGCGGGCTGTTGTTCGGCCTGAGTTGCCGCTTTGTCCCGACCGCGGGGCGATCGGTCCGCCGCACTATCACGACTGTGTGGTGGTCGCTCCGCATTGCGCGAGGGGGTATGGGCTCCGGCAGCTCCTCATCGAACTGAGGTAGCAGTCTCCGTTTCGGGTAGCTCTTGGCTGGGCGCTTGAGGTCGTATTCTTCGGCTGCCAGGACGTCAATCCATCTATCAATGAGTAGGTCTTGATCGGCTTGGAGCTGTTGCTGCTTCTTCTTCAGGCTTCTTGCAGTGGCTATTAGCTGGCGCTTGAAGCGCTCCTGCTCGAGGGGTGCCTCAGGCACGATGAAGTCCTCGTTGCCGAGGCTCTCCTCATCCTCGGAGGGTGGACGATAACTATCGTCATCCGGGTTACTGGGCATGGCCTATTTATCAGGGTTAACTTGCTCATTGTCTTGTTCCTCCTGTTCGGATGTTGCTCCAACAGGGTCTTCATTGTTTTCGGCGTCATCCGGAGTGCTATTTTCTCCGGCGCTAGTGTTGCCGTCTTTTGAGCGGCGTGGCTTAGAGTGGCGTTTAGGGCGCCGGCGCTTGGACTGTGTCTCAGAAGGTTTATTCGCATCTGGGTCTTCTTTGTCATCGCCGCTAGATTCTTTGGGTGTATCAACCATGTACACGTCGTATGAAGTGGTGGCCGTCCAATGTCCAGTGAATGGCGGGTCTTGGCCTTGCTCCTTATCAGCATCGTCGTCCATACCGTCGATGTCTTCGGAGCCATAATAAAGCACACCGGTTAAATCTCGATAGTGGCTATGAAGTGGGGGTGGGTGGGAAGCAAAATTCTCAGTTGTCAGCCCCTAGTTCGAACCGGACATAGTTCGGCTATGAGTCCCCTGCCAAGGACAGGTTCTTTAAATACTTTAGCACATCGCCCAAAGGTGAGTGCTGGAAGATGTCTGCGGCGCTAAATTCGAAAATCGATAGCCGATCCAACTCGGTGTCCGCAGGCGTTCGTGGTTCGGAACTTATGGCCGGAGATGAGTCCGGAGTTCCACCAACGCGAGTATTGCAAGGTGTCGAGTCTGTGTGCGGCTCCAACACCGCGGACTCCGTGGCCTCGGATGGCACGATCTGCTCCGGCTCTAAGGTCGTCGCAGCAACAGGAACCATCTCCTGGACGTGGTCCGATGACAGATTTAAGTCATGTTCATCGGAGCGAGGGGAAGCGATCATCGTGGTCTCAAATCCGTTGAAGATCAAGTCTCCATGGATATCCGCAACGTAGTTCAAGCTTCCGAATCTGACCTGGTGGCCAGGGGCGTGGCTATCGATCTACTCCAGATGGCCAAGCGAGTTGGCCCGCAGTACGAAGCCGCCGAATATGAAAATCTGTCTGGGGAGGAAGGTTTCTCCTTGGACAGCGTCACTATCGACGATTGAAGGGGCCATCGAACCTTTCATCGATGGCACAGTGGAACTCTCAATGAAAGCACCAATGTCGGTGTCAAAACCGGCGGATCTCGGATAGGGGTCCCGAACTGTGGATCTAAGGTCGATGGTAACAGGAGACGGGGGACACGATGTTTACCCAGGTTCGGGCCCTCTCTATGGAGGTAATACCCTACTTCCTGCTTGATTGATCTTGATGAATATGAGTATTACAAGAGTTGATCTACCACGAGATCGTAATGGCTAAACCCTAGAAGTCTAGCCTGTATGAATATGGTAATGAGTATATGCCTTCCGGACTAACCCCTCCGGTTTATATACACATCGGGGGGATCTAGGGTTCACAAAGAGTCTGTTACATAAGAAGGAATCTTCATAGTTGATCGCCAAGCTTGCCTTCCACGCCAAGGAGAGTCCAATCCGGACACGGGTACGGTCTTCGGCCTTCACGTCTTCACAGCCCATCAGTCCGGCCCATGGATAACAGGCCGAGCGCCCGAGGACCCCTTAGTCCATGACTCCCTCAGCGGTGGTGGGGCCTCGCCCAACGAAGAAAACTCGACGCGGGTGGGGGCGGGGGTGGCGGAGGAACACAGGCGGTGGGGGCCGGTGGTCCGGCCGGCGGCCCGTGTGGTGTTCTGTATGGGAAGAATCAGAGACGAGGAAAAAGAAGGGTTAGGAGACGTAGGATCTTCATCCAACCGCCTGAAATGGTCGACTGACCCAAATGACAAAAGTCACGCGACTTGCATGCAAACATGCCTTTATATTCAGTACCATGATTGCACCTGCTTAGCACTGCTCCTGAATCCATCAAACTAAACAACGTGCCACTCATAAATCCAAACTTGTTGCTCAAGTACGAATCTGATATGATGCTGATATTACTAAAACAGATAACATTTAATTGGTCAGCTAATGTTCCTACTTTACTTTCGAAAAAGCACGTGCACCACATATAGAGAGACAGCAGGGAGTTGCTTTCTTAATGCGCTCTGGTTCATCATGTGTGGGCACTACGCAACGAACGTTTTATTATCCAAAATCTGCTTGCTCTTCTTTACCATGTTCCTCTTTCGTTCTTCTTTAATAAGTACTCCCTCCGTTCCTAAATACAAGTATTTGTATAGATTCCACCATGGACTACATATGGAGCAAAATTAGTGAATCTACACTCTAAAATGTATCTGGATACATCTGTATGTGATCCATAGTGGAAATCTCTACCAAGACTTATATTTTGGAATGGAGGGAGTATGATAGTAGTACGGTATGTTCCTTGTAGTGAAGATGAGTAGGGACATTTGCAGTGTAGAGGTCTATACGGTCGGTTGTGATGGACACTTTGAACTCTTCGGGCCTCTTTGATTCGTAGGATTTTGTAAACATGGGAATAGGATTTGTAGTGGCCTGCCCACTTGAATCCTATAAGAATAGCAAGGAAATGCGGGGAGCTGTGTCGCCTTTGAGAGTTACACTGATATTAACAGTACCGCACCTTCAGTTGAAGAGAGCTGGTATCCGAAGCCTTTCTAGCCGTACCGGCAATACTAACACATATATTCCAGCAAGTTCCACTTTGCTGATTTTACTCTGATGCTTACGGTTTGCCCGCTATATCCACACTATGATCTGTGTAGCTGCTTTGTGTCGCACTAGCAGCAGTCCACTCTTGAAGCTAAACACCGCAGTGACTTACAAAATTGGCACCAAGGCATTGAGTGCCATTCTGGATGCAATGAAACTCATACGCTCCCCACCTGTTGATTCTTGTTCAGAATATGGTCCTAATGACTATTCTAACCTCGAGGAGTCAAAGGCAGATGGCCTGTCCTGTTCACCCATCAAGGTGCCTGTTCTAATTTGGCAAGGTTTTATTGATTGCGCGTATATTGCATATGTTGTCTTGCATTTCTTCTACTTTGTTGCACCGCCATCTGCTTAGTTTACTCATCATATATGTCGAGATGCCATGCCCATCCATTATCAATACATATTCCATCTGTCATACCATGTTTTTCCACTCAAATGTTGTTCTTGTGCATCAGACATCAAAAAGGAAGAGGGTGATTGCCGAACCTGAAGGAGCACCAGCAAAGTCCTTGAAAAACGTGGTGGTGCCGGAGAAATCAGACAGCACCCCACTTATACTAGCTGTACAACCAGTGACACAAAATGTAGGACCGACTCCAGCAGACTGTACCCATACTTCACTGGCCACACCACTAGCCCCACCACACATGACCTGCACTCCAGCAAAAGGTATACCGATTTCAGTTGCCATAGCACCAGCCGTACCACAGAAAAATCCCACTCCAGCAAAAAGTACAGCAAGTCCACCGGCCGAAGACCTATCCCAACTGCAGAGACGGCCAATTCCTGCAGATTGGAACCCCATTCCAGTTATTCCCAGTTTAAAAGACAATGCTTTCAATGTTGTTAGGGACTACGTGCATATATTCCCATCATGGGAAGATTATAGTGAAGACAAACACCATTTTCACATCTTCCTGTCCAACTTACGTGTAAGTGCTATTATTCATGGTTATTATTTTCCTGTTTTCTGCTTATTGAACACATCAATGATTTACATTACATTATTGTAAGTGGGCAAGGGTCAATCTGGATAGTCATGACGAGCAAAGCTTGCTTGTGCTTTTCAAGGAAGCATTGCAGCAGTATCGGTGTTACCTGAGGAAATCACACTTTGATGGCAAGTCTATAAACGAATTTCCGGTGAAGTCTCATGTGCTAAATTTAGAAGACATTGAATGGAAAAACCTTGTTATGCACTGGCCTCGTTCCCAGGATGAGGTACTGTCTATGAAATCACATGACAATTTGAACTTCTACTTTTCCGCATGTGCCTTACGGATCTTTTTTGCAGGAAATCTGCTCGAAGACAAATTCCAGTTTGAAAAGAACGACAGGATATCGCCAATATGCTGCCCGCTGCTTTGCTCTTGTTAGTACCTGTTGTCCTGTATCACTGTACTTGCATACATACCTGGTTCATTATGTGACAGCAGTATGCATGATAGCTTGCTTATCAATTGTTCGCTCCAAATTATCTTATCTGTATAAATGGTTACATTAGTGTAGAATATATCCAATGCCAATAAAAAAATTTAGCTCTGCATTGTTCTGGTAAGTACTTGCTGTCCTTTATCAGTGTACTTATATTGACAGGTAGTTGTTCATGTACCATCACTCTGCAGCTTATTTTCCTTTGCCCTCCATTTTCTACACATCAGATCTATATTTACTCTTACCATAAGGTTGGATAACACCGATGGTACTGAAGAAGTTTAGTTGTGCATTGCTCTTGGTTGTACCTTTTGCCTGTATCGCTGTACTTACATTTATAGCTACTTGGTTATGTAGCATCACTCTTCATCTTATCTTAAATATTCTCCATTTTTTCTTATATTATCACATCTATATTTACTCTTAACAAAATGTAGAATAAAGGCAATGCTTATGAAGAAGATTCTGTGGTAAACTTCTTGAATTGCCCCCCCCCCATCAGCATGGACAAGGGCTTTATAGAGCCTGTCTTCACCAATAATGTAAGTTTGTCCTTCTCAAGCCTTCAAACTTTGTTGTGTATATTTGGTTAGGCATGACTGCAACAACTGTTTACTTTTGGTGTTTGCATCAAATTGCATGTTTAAAGTTTATTATGCAGTTCATAAACAAAAGTTTGTCCTTCTCAATTTAAGTTTTCAGTTGTACAACCAAGTTCCTTCTTCATACCATGTAAATTAAACTATACATAGCAAGTGATCTTCTTTTGCACTGCATGTATGCTTCTGTTCTTGATCTGTAATCCAGTGGTGTGGTGAACCTACCCACTACAGCACAATGTCATATTCTGCAATGTCTTAACTATGAACAATGTCATATCATTCTAGTATTATTTAAACCGTCTCTTTATTTGCCAATCTGAAATGGGATAAATTGACAGCACACTAACCATTGACACTTATGAGTCCTTGATCTGTAATCGAGTGGTGTCGTGAAGCTGCCAACTCCTTCACAATGTCATTTCTTGCCATGTCTTGACCTGAACAATACCATATTGTGTTAATGCAATTTTAAACTGTGTCACTTTATTCGTTAGTAAGAAATGTGATGAATTGTCAGCACTGATACTTTTATCTGCAAAACCTGTCATCTGTCTGCTTGTTTATCTTTCAGAGTGAGGAGGATATAAGTGTTAAACATGCGCAGTCTCATCAGCTTGCTCAGCTACTTGCGCTGCAGCTCCCAAGCAGGGCTAACCTTTCTTGAACTCTATTGAAGGGTTGTCTGTTTTGTATATTATTTTGTCGGCGTGTTTAGTTGCACTGGTGGCGATCTTTGATGCCCAGTGTATGTAATCTGCTGTCTGCTTGTGCTTTATTATCATAGTGGCAAACTTTGATGCCCAGTGGATGTAATATGCCGAAATTTCTTTATTGTATAGTCTAGGTTTTTTCTTATTCATGATGCTACAGTTATTTTACTGTATATATATCCTGTCTTCATAGTAAACCGGCCAAACCGTAAAATTACGGTACATAATCGGGCCGTCATGCAATCACGATGTAGGTTGGGCCTGAAACGTGCCGAACAGCTCACGGGCCGGCAGCAGCCCAAAATGGACCCCGGCCCATGATTGTGCCAATCAAATCACGGGCTTTTAACAGGCCAAAATTGTCTCGGTCCTTGTTTGGCCCAATCAGATTATCGGCTACGAGCAGGCCGGATGCAAACCGGGCCGTAGTTAGGCCCAACTATATGACAGGCTTTTAACAGGCCGAAATTAATATAGGGCCGAAATGTTAAATGGGCCCTTAACAGGCCGAAACTAATATCAGGCCGAATTACTAAATGGGCCTTTAGCAAGTGGGCCCAAAAGCATAGCGTCCAGTTGACGGGCCGAATCTGATATGGGTCATAATTTAGCCCAAAGCCTCTTAAAGGGCCGGACCTGAACTGGGTCGTAATTTGGCCCAGAACCTGGTAGGCTTTTAACGGGCCGGATCTCATATGGGCCATTTTTAGGCCCGGAACGTGGCAGGCCATTAATAGACCTGATCAAATATGGGCCGGCATTTGGCCCAAAACATGGCAGCCAGTTAATGGGCCGACCTACTAGGGTCCTCAAAATCTTGTGGGCCTACAGCTGGGCCGGCCCATTAATGTCGTCGAAATCTCGTGGGCCTTTAGCTGGGCCGGCCCATTATGGTCCACGAAAATCTTGTGGGCCTTCACTTGGGCTGGCCCATTATGGCCCGCAAAAATCTTGTGGGCCTTTACCTGGGCCGGCCCATTATGGCCCGCAAAATCTTGTGGGCCTTTAGCTGGGCCAGCCCATTATGGTTAGCAAAATCTCGGGGGCCTTTAGCTGGGCCGGCCCATTATGGTCCGCAAAATCTTGCGGGCCTTTAGTTGGGCCGGCCCATTTAAACTTTATGGGCCACTTTTGGGCCGGTCCACGTGTCAACATATCATAGGCGCATCTCGCCCATTGGATGAGTGACACCTGTGCCAACGGTGAGCCGACACGTGTTTCCTCCAGCCAATGATGATTTTACACGTGGAAAATCCCCATTGGTCGGGGCTGTTAACGGGTTATCGGATCCAAAACCGGACCCGATAGCTTAACGGCGTTCCGTTACGGTGGATGCCACGTGTCGGTCACCCTTGACGAAAGCACTTCTGTGCCGCGCGATTTATCGTCATGGAAGTGGACACTTCCGTGATGATAATTTTGGTAATGTCATGGAACACTTCTACGACAGCACATGTATGACTATCTTGATTCTGTCATAAAATCGTCATGGATGTACATGCATGACAAAAAACGCGACCTACTGTGACAAACACGTATCATCACGGAAGTGTATTTTTTTGTAGTGGAGATAAGAGAGATAGAGGGGGATACACACAATACAAAACAATAGCTTTGAAGAAATAGATTTTTATATTGTGGTTGTCGGAAAATCATCAAACAAATGATAGCTCACAATCGTCGCATCTAACGTAAGTATATAACCGGGGTTTGGTCTTCTTCTGATCGTGCTTGCTGATCTTCTCAAGTTCTTCTGCCATGTCATTTTTGTTGACGCAAAGTTTCTCGTGACGTCCTTTAATATTCTGGAGCTGCGTTCCAAACTTCTGGGTAACATCCTTGGCATGAACCATGGTCCTACTGTCCTTCAGTTCCTGACAAATCTTCGGTATCTCGAGGTTTTGCTCCTCCAGCTTGTCTACTTTCAGCTTCTGGGTCCCGAGTTCTTCACGAAATGCTTCCTTGTCAAATACGGCATCCTGAAGGTCCATCTTAATACTCCAGATCCTGGCAATACACCAGCTAAGGTTAAAACTTCATCTTTTGCTGATAGGTGCTCCATTAGCCCTTTTGTCATCCAATCCTTCCGAAGAAATGCATGCTTAACTCAGCACGGTGACAATAGCATAGGCGGGCGATAACATCATGGATAGCCGTGTTTATGCCCATGTCATTGCCATGAGCTATCATTCCATAGTTGATATCTCCTGCCTTAGGGTTTTGTTGACAAAAACTTTGAGTTTTTTAACGCTCTATGTTCCGGTCCTTCGCTGACACACCTTGATCTCGGGTAATGACAGATTTCAATAGTCTGACAAGTTCCATCAGGGTAGCCTTCCTCATACCAATCAGGAAATTCTTCAGAGCCTTCAAATTTTCCTAGTCTTCGGAGTCTTCAACCGTTGTAGTTTCCATTATTCTAATGCCCAGTAAAATCCTATTTATTCCGAAGTGGTCTTAGTTGTTAGATATCTTGTACTTCTTGGAGTGGTCTCATCAGTCGAATCTTCATGTGGTCAAAAGGGGAAAGGGGTATAGTCTAACTAAAAGCGAATATTTGATAAAGCTCAAAAAATAAGAGAGGTAAAAGATCTTTTTGAAAATAAAGTTTTAGAGAAAATCTTCTCCTAGGGGCTTGCCAGTTTCTAGGGGTAACTCCTACACTCAACATGTGCTCTGATACCATCTTGTAGCGACCCGATCCCAATGGATCGAAGTCTCTGTGCTTAAGTGCCATCCCTGGATCGGTATGCTGACACACACAGTACTCGAGGATTTATAACAGAGGTAAATCACATGTATAAAGTAACGTAAATACTATTACCTCAATCCATATAGCGGAAGTAACAACAAAGTTGTGGACTCCCAACAACACCAACGGCAAAGTTGAGTGTAGACAACGCAACCCTAACGTATCACTTACTCGTCGGATAATTCCTGCAACATGAGATGTTGCAACCATGTAGGTCAGTACATTGAATGTACTGGCAATTTCACACCATAGAATAATAATGGAAATGTCTATCACTATATGCATATTTGGCTGGTGGAGGCTCTAAGTTTAATTTTTGCATAAAGCTAATTTTTTCCTACAACAAAGGAATACATTTTTATTTACTACCAAGTTTATGCCATTATTGAGAAGGTAACCCCAACTCAATTCCAAAATTACCAAGTAATAATAATAATAACCCAACAAATTCATTAAGTAAAGTGATGAGATCAACCAATAATTCAAATACCAGATACTCAAAAATGTCCATAACCGGGGACACGGCTAATCATGATTAGTTTGTACACTTTGCAGAGGTTTGCGCACTTTTCCCCACAAGACTCGACCGCATCCATGATCGGAAGATCGAGACATAGCCTTTCTGAAGAGGTCCCCTTAACCGATAGATAGGCCGGTACACCTACAATTCCCCTACATCTGCTAGCCCATCATGGAAAGGTTTCCCACAACTTACTCAACTATGCCAGAGCCCATAATGGCTTGTGGCTACACACGGAAGTTTCTAGCATGAGTAATCTTATGATCCCTTTGAGCCTGGGTGACATTCCATAGGATGATCACACGGGTACCCCGGGATCTCCTACGACAACACTAGATTCCCCAAGTGCCTGGGCAAGCCACTGGTATCCCCAGGGTGCCCCAACCATTCCACCCAGATGTGTGTTAAAGTAGCCACCTTAAGTTTCCCTTAGTTATTATCTCTCGCATCTTTCATGAATCTCACATACCAATCCCCGTCTACAAGCATGCCTAAGCAATATATGACATAATAAATATTCCCGCGGTGAATCAAAAAGGTAATAGGTTCCTACCTCATCAACTACATACCAATACCACATGCTCCCAACCCTACTCATGCAATCTTTGAGGGGGAAACTAATGCAAGTAAAAACTGGGTATAGGGAGAATATGATCATAGTGTGAACTTGCCTTGTACTGTTCATGAAGATTCTTCACACTCATAATTCCTGATAGTTCTACTCGTCACACTCTGATCAATCTATCGTGAGCAAGCAATTATAACCACACATAAGCAATCACTCAAAGATCTGAAAGAAACAAAGAAAACACTTCGGAGAACTTCAAAAAAAAGCATCAAATAAAGCTTCTAGTCAAAAACATATTTTTAACAGTAGCAAGATTATGTGATTTTGATATTAACAGAAATACATGTCAAGAACTTCGATTTGCAAAAAGAATCAATTAAATCTGAGTTATAAAACTCAAGTTATAGCCAAAACAAGTTTAAAATTGAATCTGATCTAATTCAAATTTTAAAATTCCAAAAGGTTGATTTAATGAGTTCTCTGGATAGTTGAAATCATGAAAATTAATTTGGCGTTGGTTTCACTGAATTTGGACAAACGTTGAAAAGTTGTGAGGGTTTGAAAACCAGGGGCTAAATTGAAAGAAACAAAACTACAACTAGGTCCCTGGCCACGTGGCAGAAAACTACTGGCCAAAGAGTGTTCGCTGCGGGGCTAAACCAGTGAACGATCGTTAAATAGAACATACCGGTTCGAAAAAAACCGATCTAATCTAGACCCTAGATCTAAGATCGGACAGATAGGAGCTTACCGCGGCGGTTGACGGCACCGGCGGTGAGGGAGACGGCGGTGGCGGTTTCGGCCTCGGACAAGGACGACTGCTCCGGGGTCGGCGGCGACGGGCGGAGAGACAAAGGGGCGCGGCGCGGCAAGGCGAAGTCGAAGGTGGCGGCGGTTTCGGTCGAGGGCGGTGGTGGAGCGCGGGACAAGGCGGCAGCGCTGCGGCAGTGGCTCGAACTCCAGCGAGTGCGGGCGCGAGCTGCGGTGGCTGTGAGATGTGGCGGCGGCTGCGAGATGTGGAGGAGGGAGAGGTCCGGGGGTTCCCCCTTTTATATGCGGGAGGAGGCGGCAGTGGCTTGGAGGAGGGGGCGATGCGACGGGGAGTCCGGCAGCGACACGGGTGGCGGCCGGCGATGTCGTGGCCGAGGCGGATGAGGGAGTCCTTGACTAAGGGGTCCTCGGGCGTCCGGCCTGTTGGACATGGGCCGGACAAATGGGCTGTGAAGATACGAAGACCGAAGACTCTACCCATGTCCAGATGGGACTCTCCTTGACGTGGAAGGCAAGCTTGGTGACCACATATGAAGATTCCTTTCTCTGTAACCGATCTTGTACAACCCTAGTCCCCTCCGGTGTCTATATAAACTAGAGGGCTTAGTCCGTATAGATATACTCATAACCATAGTCATACATGCTAGACTTCTAGGGTTTTAGCCATTACAATCTTGTGGTAGATCAACTCTTGTAATACTCATATTCATCAAGATCAATCAAGCAGGAAGTAGGGTATTACCTCCATAGAGAGGGCCCGAACCTGGGTAAACATTGTGTCCCCCGTCTCATGTTACCACCGACCTTAGACGCACAGTTCGGGACCCCCTACCTGAGATCCGCCGGTTTTGACACCGACATTGGTGCTTTCATTGAGAGTTCCACTGTGCTGTCCCCAAAAGGTTTGATGGCTCCTTCAATCATTAACAATGATGCTTTCCAAGGGGAAACCTTCCTCCCCGGACAGATCTTCATGTTCGGTGGCTTCGCACTGCAGGCCAAATCGCTTGGCCATCTCGAGCAGATCGATAGCTACGCCCCTGGCCATCAGGTCAGATTAGGGAGCTTGAATTACGTTGCGGATATCCGTGGAGACTTTATCTTCGACGGCTTTGAGACCATGGAAGCCGCTCCCTGTCCCTACGGTGAACATGACTTAAATCTGTCACCGGTCCATACTCAGGAAATTGCACCTGTAACTACTCTGGCCCTAGATCCGGAGCAGATCGCGACATCCGAGGACGGGAAGCTCAATCCCGCCACGGGAGCCGCAGACTCCACGGCGTTGGATCCGCACTCAGACTTAACCTCATTTGATATCCGTGTCACCGGAACCTCCGACTCGTTTCCGGCTATAAGTTCCGAACCATGTGCGTCCGCGCATGTCGAGTAGGACCGGTCATCGATCGCCGAATTCAGCACCGCGGACATCTTCTGGCACTCGCCTTTAGGCAACGTGCTCAATTCATTAAAAAATCTATCCCTAGCAGGGGACTCTCAGCCGAATTATATCCGGTTTAAACTAGAGGCTGATGATGGAGAATTTTGTTTCCCACCCACCGCCCACTTCATAGCCACTGTCGAAGACCTAACCGATACGCTTGACTATGACTCTGAAGACATCGACGGTATGGACGACGATGCCGAAGAAGAGGAGGCCCAAAACCCGTCGTTCACCGGACGATGGACGACCACTTCTTCATATGATGTATACATGGTGGATGCACCAAAAGATAATAGCGGCGACGACAAGGAGAACCCAGCGAAGGATGACCCTCCTAAGACACAACCAAAGCGCCGTCTTCAGCGGCGGCGCTCTAAATCGCGCCGCAGCAAGGACAGCAACACCAGCACAGGAGATGATAACACAGAAGACACAGAAGACCCCGACGAACAAACTGCCGAACAAGACAATCGGGAAGATGGGCAAGTCAGCCCTGATGAACAGGCCATAGAAGAAGACTCGGAGGACGGTAGTTATCATCCGCTCTCCGAGGAGGAGGTGAGCCTTGGCAACAAAGATTTCATCGTGCTTGAGGAACCTCTCAAGCATGAGCGCTTTAAGCTTCAGCTAATAGCCATTGCGAGGAGCCTGAAAAGAAGCAGCAGCAGCTTCAAGCTGATCAAGACCTGCTCAATGACAGATGGACCGATGTCCTTGCAGCCGAGGAATACGGCCTTAAACGCCTAGCCAAAAGTTACCCGAAGCGCAAATTGCTACCTCAGTTCGATGACGAGGCGCCAGAGCCCGCACTAGCATCGCGCAATGCGGTTGACCGACCACCGCCCGGTCGGGATAAAACGGCGACTCGAGCCAAAAACCAGACTGTCCCACCTCGCCGTGAAGGCAGGGATAAGACAGCTCGGGGTTATACATATGACCTTCGTCAAGACCTGGACAGTAGAGCAGGACATACAAGATCGATCTACGAATCGCGAAGACGTGCCCTGACACGCGAGGACGGCTATATATTCGGACGTGACAAACCTAGTCACGCCCGGGCCGAAAACCGCAGACGGACTCCATCGGAGCTATGTCGCGATGCAGCCCGATATAGAGGCGCTGCACACCCTCTTTGCTTCACTGACGAAGTAATGGATCATGAATTCCCTGAAGGGTTCAAACCCGTAAACATCAAATCATACGATGGAACAACCAATCCCGCGGTATGGATCGAGGATTTTATTCTCCACATCCACATGGCCCGCGGCGATGATCTTCACGCCATCAAATACCTCCCACTAAAACTCAAAGGGCTAGCTCGGCACTGGCTAAACAGTCTGCCTGGAAATTCTATTGGCAGCTGGGAGGACTTGGAAGAAGCTTTCCTTGACAACTTCCAAGGTACATATGTCCGGCCACCAGATGCCGATGACTTAAGTCACATAGTCCAACAGCCTGGAGAGTCAGCCAGGAAATTCTGGACTAGGTGAGGGAGTCCTGGACTAAGGGGTCCTCAGACGTCCGGCCTGTTAGTCGTGGGCCGGACTGATGGGCTGTGAAGATACAAAGACCATAGACTCTACCCGTGTCCTGATGGGACTCTCTTTGGTGTGGAAGGCAAGCTTGGCGATCAAATATGTAGATTCCTTTCTCTGTAACCGACCTTGTGTAACCCTAGATCCTCCCGGTGTCTATATAAACCGGAGGACTTAGTCCGGAGGAGAGAGACTCATTACCATAGTCATACAGGCTAGACTTCTAGGGTTTAGCCATTACGATCTCGTGGTAGATCAACTCTTGTAATACTCATATTCATCAAGATCAATCAAGCAGGAAGTAGGGTATTACCTCCATAGAGAGGGCACGAACCTGGGTAAACATTGTGTCCCCTGTCTCCTGTTACCATCGACCTTAGACGCACAGTTCAGGACCCCCTACCTAAGATCCGCCGGTTTTGACACCGACATTGGTGCTTTCATTGAGAGTTCCACTGTGTTGTCCCCAAAAGGTTTGATGGCCCCTTCAATCATCGACAACGATGTTGTCCAAGGGGAAACCTTCCTCCCCGGACAAACCTTCGTGTTTGGCGGCTTCGCACTGCGGGCCAACTCACTTGGCCAGCTGGTGCAGATCGACAGCTACGCCCCTGGCCATCAGGTCAGATTCGGGAGCTTGAACTACGTCGCGGACATCTGCGAAGACTTGATCTTCGATGGATTCGGGACCGCGGCAGTCGCTCCCCGTCGACACGATGAGCATGACTTAAATCTGTCATCAGACCACACTCAGGAAATCGCACCTGTAACCCCTCTGGCCTTAGATCCGGAGCAGATCGCGCCATCCAAGGACGGGAAGTTCAACTCCGCCATGGAGGCCGCAGACTCTGCGGCGTTGGAGCCGCACACAGACCTAACCTCGGGTGAGGCCTGTGTCATCGGAACCTCAGACTCGTTTCCGGCTATAAGTTCCGAGCCATGTGCCTCCGCATATTCGATCGCCGAATTCAGCGCCTTGGACATCTTCCAGCACTCACCTTTAGGCGATGTGCTAAACTCATTAAAGAATCTATCTCTAGCTGATGACTCTCAGCCGAATTATATCCGGTTTGAGCTGGAGGCGGATGATGGAGAATTTCGTTTCCCACCCACCGCCCACTTCATAGCCACTGTCGAAGACCTAACCGACACGCTCGATTACGACTCCGAAGACATCGACGGTATGGACGACGATGCTGGAGACGAGGAGGCCCAAAACCCGCCGTTCACTGGACGATGGACGGCCACTTCCTCATATGACATATACATGGTAGATGCGCCAAAAAAATAGCGGCGATGACAAGGAAATCCTAGCGAAGGAGGACCCTCCTAAGACACAACCAAAGCGCTAGCGTCGGTGGCGCCGCTCTAAATCGCGCTGCAGCAGAGACAGCAACACCGGCACAGGAGGCGACAACACTCCGGATGGTGCCGAAGACACAGAAGAACCCGATGAACAAACTGCCGAACAAGACAATCGGGAAGATGGGCAAGTCAGCCCTGACGAACAGGCCATAGAAGAAGACTCGGAGGACGGTAGTTATCATCCGCTCTCCGAGGAGGAGGTGAGCCTCGGCAATGAAGACTTCATCGTGCCTGAAGAACCTCTTGAGCAGGAGTGCTTTAAGCTTCAGCTAATAGCCACTGCGAGGAGCCTGAAAAAGAAGCAGCAATAGCTTCAAGCTGATCAAGACCTGCTCAATGACAGGTGGACTGATGTCCTGGTAGCCGAGGAATACGGCCTTAAACGCCCAGCCAAAAGTTACCCGAAGCGCAAATTGCTACCTCAGTTCGATGACGAGGCGCCAGAGCCCGCACCAGCATCACGCAATGCGGTTGATCGGCCACCGCGCGGTCGGGATAAAACGGCAACTCGAGCCAAAAACCAGACTGTCCCACCTCACCGTAAAGGCAGGGATAAGACAGCTCGGGGCTATACATATGACCTCCATCAAGACCTGGACAGTAGAGCAGGACATACAAGATCGATCTACGGATCGCGAGAACGTGCCTTGACACGCGAGGACGGCTATCTATTCGGACGTGACAAACCTAGTCACGCCCGGGCCGAAAACCGCAGACGGACTCCATCGGAGCTACGTCGCGATGCGGCCCGATATAGAGGCGCCGCACACCCTCTTTGCTTCACTGACGAAGTAATGGATCATGAATTCCCAGAAGGGTTCAAACCCGTAAACATCGAATCATACGATGGAACAACCGATCCCGCGGTATGGATCGAGGATTTATTCTCCACATCCACATGGCCCGCGGGGATGATCTTTACGCCATCAAATACCTCCCACTAAAACTCAAAGGGCCAGCTCGGCACTGGCTAAACAGTCTGCCTAAAAATTCTATTGGCAGCTGGGAGGACTTGGAGGAAGCTTTCCTTGACAACTTCCAAGGTACATAGGTCCGGCCACCAGATGCCGATGACTTAAGACACATAGTCCAACAGCCTGGAGAGTCAGCCAGGAAATTCTGGACTAGGTTCCTAACTAAAAAGAACCAGATCATCGACTGTCCGGATGCCGAAGCCCTAGCAGCCTTTAAACATAGCATCCATGACGAATGGCTCTCCCACTACCTCGGCCAGGAAAAGCCAAAGTCCATGGCAGCCCTCACGACACTTATGACCCGCTTCTGTGCGGGTGAGGATAGTTGGCTGGCCCGTAGCAAAAACACAGCAAGCGAAATAGGCACCTCCGAGGGCAAAATAGCAACGGCAAGCTCCGATGCAACAGACGCAAACGCCGAAGCAATGGTGACAACACCGAGGACACGGCAGTCAATGCCGAATTCAGTGGTTCCAAGTCTGGTCAGCGGAAGAAGCCATATAAAGAAACAATCAAGGACCATCCAGCTTGGACCGCATACTCGATCGTCCGTGCCAAATCCATGGCACCCCTGATAAACCAGCCAATCATACCAACAGAGATTGTTGGGTTTTCAAACAGGCCGGCAAATTAAATGTCGAGAACAAAGAAAAGGGCTCACAAAGCGAGGACGATGACGAGGAGCCCCGGCAACCGAATACAGGGGGACAAAAGAAGTTTCCCCTAGGTCAAAACGGTGAACATGATATATGCTACACACATCCCCAAGATGGAGTGCAAGCGCGCGCTCAGGGACGTCTATGCGATAGAGCTAGTTGCCCCAAAATTTAATCCATGGTCGTCATGCCCGATCACTTTTGATCGACGGGACCATCCGACCAGTATCCGTCATGGCGGTTCAGCCGCATTGGTCCTTGACCCAATAATTGACGGATTCCACCTGACGCGAGTCCTTATGGATGGTGGCAGCAGCCTGAACCTGCCTATCAGGATACAGTGCGCAAAATGGGCATTAACCCATCACGGATCAAGCCCACAAAACTACCTTCAAAGGAGTCATACCAGGTGTATAGGCCCGCTGCACGGGCTCAATTACGCTAGAGGTTGTCTTCGGATCTCCGGACAACTTCCGAAGCGAAGAGTTAATCTTCAATATCGTTCCTTTTCGCAGCGGCTATCACGCACTGCTCGGACGAACCGCATTTGCTCGATTCAATGCGGTGCCTCATTATGCTTACCTCAAGCTCAAGATGCCCGGGCCACGCGGTCTCATAACAGTCAATGGAAACACGGAACACTCCCTCCATACCGAGGAGCACACCGCTGCCTTAGCAGCAGAAGTCCAGAGCGGCCTTCTCAAGTAGAACCTCAATTCAGCGACCGAACTCTCGGATAGTGTCAAAAGAGTCTGGACTGCTCTACAGCATGACAGCTCGGCTCGTCGAGAGCTCGATTAGCAATTCGGCCTTCATCCCAGTCCCGATCAGGTCGCGGCACTAGTACCGCGCGTACATAACTACGCACTCCAAATACCATGGGCATAGACGGAGGCATAACTAGCTGGTGATCCACAATACGGCTCGACCGCTCCCGGACACATATACTTTAATTGTTTCCTTTTTCCCTTTTCAGGTCTTTTTTCACCGGCTTTCTCTGATGGCCTGATCACCGGCCCTCTTGAAGGATAAACACAACAAGATGGCAAGAAACACAAACGTATGGGGGACTTTCAAGGTGGTTTCGTTAACAATCACTCTACCTGTTTTTCAGGACCCACACGCAGCTCTCCCTTGGTTTTTGGCATGTTAAATAGCATGTTGCTTACCGCACTACTTGTATCAATGCGCCTTAACGTATTAATCAAATTACAATGAAAACAGTTCGCGGCCCGAGCTTTAGGGCCCCAGCTTATCACCTTTGCGCCCTTTCTGTTTTCTCTTCTTTTTCCTCCTGTGGGTAACCTTATCAGATAGCACCCGTACACTCTGGTATGTTCCACATTCGCCAGGGGCTTTATAGCGCCCCGCAATACGGCAACAAAGTCCGAACACTTTTTACAGTATAGTTCGGCACCCCGAATTTAGCATTATATGCATTGGCTCTGAATCATGTCTTTGGTCAATAGTTGGGTTGCCAGGCTCCTGTGCTTGCTACCTTACGTTCCACTATATCGGCTAAGGTAGTAAAGGGAGAACTACTATGATTGTGCCCTGGTTTACCCGATGGAGCACCTCAGTAGAGAAAGCCGAAAACTGACTGTCATGATGCGGCGAGAGCCGGTCAGCTCTTCGGAGGTCTCAAATCGTTGGAGATTTTTTCCGCATTACGCGAGGGATTGGTACTAACCCGATCAGGCGCTTATTGCACTCTAGTTCGGATACTAGGGGTTGCGCCAACATTTTTATTGTCAACCTCCTATGGTTAAGTGAGGGCGTTAAAGCCGCATAGTCTGATTGCCTGGTTCGTTGCGCTAAACAATTCCTTCAAGGACCATATAATTGGATCAAGAGTGTTTAGATTCCATCCCGAACACCCCTGTACTACCTACGTGGGGGCAGAAGCTGACAACTGGCCAACCCTCAGATTTCATACAACACGGCCGCACAGGAGGTAAAAAAATTTATATTACATAACAACTTTGTTTGATCATACAAGGCTGAGACAACATGAATGTATTCATTCAGAAATAATGTCTTTCGCACATTGCGTCGCGACAATGCGAGACCCCTCCAGGACGTCTCCAAAGTATCGCTCGGGTGTGTGGTGCTCCTTGCCCTCAGGCGGCCCCTCGGTCGCTAACTTGATGGCGTCCATCTTCGCCCACCACACCTTGACATAGGCGAAGGCCAGGCGCGCGCCCTCGATGCAGACCGACCGCTTGACGACGTCCAGCCGAGGACAGGCATTCACCAGCCGCTTCACGAGGCCGAAGTAACTGCTGGGTATAGCTTCGGCAGGCCACAGCCAAATTATCAAATCCTTCATGGCCAGTTCGGCCACCCTATGCAGCTCGACCAGCTGTTTCAGCTAATCGGTGAAGGGCACTGGATGGTCTGGCGCAAGGTACTGCAAGTAGAACAGCTTCACCGTCGAGCTCCCTTCTTCGGCCCGGAAGAACTCCGCAGCGTCTGACACGCTGCGTGGCAGGTCCGCAAATGCCCCTCGGGAACTCCGAATTTGGGTTAGTAAGAAATACTTCTTATTCACATACTTGCTTTGCATACTAAACGCCTTACCCGCTGCGATCTTCTTGGCCTCCTGGATCTCCTGGAGGGCGCCCTGGGCTTCAACCCGGGCCTCTTCCGCACTTTGGTGAGCCTTGGCGAGTTCGGTCTCTCGAGCCGAAACGTCACCCTCCAAGGCATCGCACTTTTTCACCGCGTCCTGGAGCTATTGCTGAACCTCGTTGAGCCTAGCCTTGAGCTTTTTATGAGCGGCTTGCTCCTTGGCAGCTTTCTCCTCGGGTTTGGCCAGGGCCTTTTTCCGGGCCTTGACCTCGGACGTCGCTCCTACATAAATCATGACACCATAGTCAATACACATCATTTATTCTTTCCGAATATATAGCAAGTCATTGCATACCTTGCTGCTCTTCCAGCTGCTTCCTCGCTTGGTCGAGCTCTCCCTCGGCCCGCTCCAGCTTCTGCTTCAGTCCGGAGACTTCGGCAGTGTGTGAGGTCGCGGCTAGCAATGACGCCTGCTTATTGATACAAAGACACATTTAGTTAGTTCCCTGCGTAAATTAATTGATCCTCTGTCCGGCTTTTCTTTTTGAACACCGGACAGTGTCTCTGGGGCTACTGTCTATATTGGGACTTTTTCTCTTTTGTGTCGCTTACCTCAAAACCTGTCAGCAGGCCGCTGCAGGCTTCGGTCAGTCCGCTTTTGACGGACTGAACCTTCTCAATCACCGTACCCATAAGGATACGGTGCTCATCCACAATGGAAGCGCCTCGTAGCGCTTCCAGCAGATTGTCCAGTGCCTCTGGTTGGACAAAGGTCGCCGACGGGACAGGCATGCCTCCTTCTTTCGAGGGAGGCTGCTTGCCGGGTTCCGGAGCCTTGTGGGTCTCCGGAACTGTATTCGGTTGGGGGCCGAATTGAACCTGGCCCCCATCATCAGTCCCCATGGGGATCTGTTCCCCTAGGTGTCTGGCGGCCGAGGTCTCACCCTCTGGCGCCGCCCTGGCGACCTCCGGAACCTCTCCCTGGCCAGGAAGGGTCCTTCGGGATGACACCTCGACGTCGCCCTTGGCCGGGGGAGAGTGAGCGGCCGGTAGTGACTCGCTGGCCATCACCTTCGAATCCAGCGAACCTCCCAACGAGGTTCGCAAGAAGCTGTCGTGGGCTGGACTTCAATAGCATAACTAACCATGTTAATATAATGAAGAGGAGAGGCTGGATATACTAATACGAGTTTATCAGTACTTACGATGCGGCCATGGGCTTGCTCCGGGGGGGTCGCTCCGGACTGCTGTCGATGTCCCACGCGGTTTTATCCGCAAGGGAGCCTTTCCCCTTCTTGGGCGCCTCCGCCTCCAGATTTGTGGAGGCCGCCCTCTTCTTCCTCCCCCCATCAGGGGGAGGATTGCTTTCCTCCTCCTCCTCTTCATTGTCTTTGGCAGCGGAGGAGTGAGTCTTATCTTCGGACATCACGTCTGAAGTTCCCTTGTGGCGGGGGCCACCCCGGCCCTCCTTGGCCTTCTTCTCCTGCGGCTGATAGGGCACCGGGACCAGCATCTTCGCCAGGAGCGGGATGACTGGCTCTTTGGGCAGCGGAGCTGAACTGTGAATTCGCTCCGATTTCTTTGTCCATTCCTGAAATGATAAATTAGCAAAGTTCAGTTACCCTCCTTGGACAAATAGGTAGAGGGCACGCCTTGAGATGTGAAGGACTTACCGCGTTGGCGGGGTGGGCAAGATCGTACCCACGATCCGAGTCTATGGCCGGCGGCTTCTCATCGCCTTTGAAGAGCAGCTTCCAGGTGTCTTCGTGAGTGGTGCCGAAGAGCCTCACCAAGGTCTGGTGCTTCTCCGGATCGAATTCCCATAGAGGGGAAGTTCGGCTTTGGCAGGGGAGGATCTGGCGAACTAGCATAACCTGGATCATGTCGACGAGCTTGATGTTCCTGTTCACCATGCTTTGGATGCGCGTCTGCAGCGCCATCAGCTCATCCGACGAAGACCAATTTGGGCCTTTCTCCATCCAGGAGGTCAGCCGCATTGGAGCCCCGGACTTAAATTCGGGAGCGGCGGCCCAAGTGGCACCGCGTGGCTCTGTGATATAAAACCACAGCTTCTGCCACTCCTTGACAGTCTCCATGAACGTGCCTTGGGGCCATGTGACGTTGGGCATCTTGCTCACCATGGCTCCCCCGCACTCTGCGTGTTGGCCATCCACCACCTTCGGCTTCACGTTCAAGATTTTGAGCCACAGTCCGAAGTGGGGCTGGATGCGGAGGAAAGCCTCACACACGACAATGAACGTTGAGATGTTGAGGAAGGAGTTCGGGGCTAGATCATGGAAATCTAGCCCGTAATAGAGCATCAGCCCGCGGACAAAAGGGTGGAGCGGAAACCCTAGCCCGCGGATGAAATGAGGGAGGAACACCACCCTCTCGCTGGGTTTTGGTGTGGGGACGACTTGTCCCTTGGCCGGAAGCCGGTGGGCGATCTCCTTCGCCAGATACCCGGCCTCCAGAAGCTCGGCGAGGTCCTTCTCCTTGACGGAGGAGGCCATCCACTTGCCCTGACCTCCGAATCCGACATGGTTTGGTGTTTGCTCGGAGTGGAACAGACGAGAACTTGGGCGCCGGAGCTCGAGAATGGAAGGGCAGAGGAAGAAAGAAGGCGTGGGTGAAGAAGAGGAATCCTTATCCCCTTATAAAGGCAGTAAATATTGAACGCCTCCCCAATCGCCTCAAAACTCGCCTATTCCCAAGGGCTGTGTAAATGGAACGGTTGGATTACCCACGCCCGTATTGATGAGAATCCCGCAATAAGGGTGACGGTGTCTTGGACTAGGGGGGCTCACCACGTCGTCTCCCGACCAGGTGGATCGGACCGAGGACCCCCGTGGCGTTTCTATCATGGGCCACTTCGAACAGCCCATGCCGCATACAAGGAAGATTCCGCAAGACTTGGTGATCAAGACAAGGACTCCTCTCCACAAACGTATTCGGCTAGGACTCTTGTTATCCTAGGCCTCTGGTGCATTATATAAGCCAAGGCCAGGCTAGTCGATAGATGATTATGACATTACTGATCATACCCTTAGGTCTTAGACCACAACATATGATGTCGAGGTAGATCAACTCTTGTAATACTCATATTCATCAAGATCAATCAAGCAGGAAGTAGGATATTACCTCCATAGAGAGGGCCCGAACCTGGGTAAACATCGTGTCCCCTATCTCCTGTTACCATCGACCTTAGATGCACAGTTTGGGACCCCCTACCCGAGATCCGCCGGTTTTGACACCGACAATGGTGCTTTCATTGAGAGTTCTGTTGTGTGATCGGCAAAGGGTCAATGGCTCGTCTGTAGATCGACTGCGATGTCGGCATCTTCATCGCCGGCTCGACTGGTCAACTTCGCTTGACCGAGGACTGTGCCCTGCCTCCGATCATCATATTCGGATGCACGCCTCCATCAACATCAACTCCGATCCCTATCATTGTGACAGCCTGATTTTTGGCCTTTTCTTTTTCTTTTGTTTCTCTGAGGTTTTTGCTTGAGTTTTCTTTTTCCGTGGCTTTGTGGTCTGGAAAGTGAAGAAGATGAACTCTTATTTGCTTCCAGAGTGGCTTGTCATACCCAAATCCTTCCCTAGACCCTGTCATTTTCATCCTAGCCCAAATCCCAATATTCTTTTTATTGGGAATATTCTTTTTCTATTAAAGGAATAACTCAAATTGCCCTAGGTTGTGAAGCAACCTTTATTTCCATCACTCCTAAAATTCCCAAATAATTCTCATAAATTGTTTGGGTCATATCTTGATCAAATATGGCAAAACTTTTCATTGCCATGTTCAAAAATAATCCTCCAATAATGCATTTCCTATTCTGCCAGCAAGTGCCGTTTTCCTTTGCCCAATTGACCTAAAACTCCTTGGACCTCTTTTCATGCCCATATAATTGCCACATGCCAAAATGCAACCTCATTTGCCTAGTAATTATCTAATTATGATTTTCCAAAGTTTCTATCCAGAAAGAAGCTTTGTGAAGGAGGTACAGGCTAGACATATCCAAATGAGTTGCCATTTTGCATGATCCTTCATATCATCATATCATAGCCCTCCACCAAAGTAGAGCTCATCTCATGCCTCCATGTGAGCTCAGCTTCAATTCTTAGTTTCTGGTCAAAATTTCAGTTTGTGAAGCAAGTATATTTTATCTTGCTCCATTATGGCTGCCTATTTTTCTAGGCCTTCTAGTATCCATATAACTTCCCACCACCAAGTTGTCGCTCAATCCCTTTGACCATTTGCCCTGTGGAAGTTTTCCAAGTTTCTGGTCAGAATAAATCTTTCTAAAGCAAGTGCTATTTTGGTTCATCCAAATGGCATGAAACTCCTTGGGCATCTGTATATCTTCAAATCATTGGGCCATAACCATTTGCAGCTCAATTGATGCAACTATGTGAGTGCATCATCCAAATTCCCATTTCTGGCCATTATGGCACTTTCTACAGCAACCACCCTTTAAACTCCTCCTCTTAAGCTGATTTCCTGTGATCGTAGTCACCTTAGTGTATGATCAGTACCAGAAAAAGATTTTACTGAGTTACCTAGCTGGTGTCCCCACTGCACAGCACAAACACTTGGCTGCTGGTTTGCTTTGGGGCCATCTGCAAATCTCTTCTTTGCCCCTAGATTGATTTATTTCTTCATTTAGACTAAGGTCACTAGGGTCATTCCACGGGACATGGTCGGCCCGGCCAGAACGCGTTGTGTGCACCAGTGCGCGCGGTGACCACCTCTCTGGCGTGCAATGGCCGCGTCCAGAATGGCTTCTTGCTCGGACCCCTCCTCTGCTCGGTGTCTCAGCGAGCACGGGCATGTCCACTATATTCCTCTCGTCGTCGTCGTTCCCCTGGACCCCTCTCCCCCTCCGTCCGCTTCCCCACCGACGCAAGCCGCCGCGCGCCCACGAGAGCACAGTGGAGCTTTGGATCTTCCCGTCGCCGTCGTCTTCCTCCCTGTGCCCCTTGGCCACCTCTGCCCCGTGAGAACATCTACTGTGCCTCCCTCGTCGCCTACCCCCGAGCTCGAGCGCGCGGGCACGCGTCCGCGGCACCGGACACGCGTCCGCGGCGGTGCCAGCTCGGCCTCCCTCGCCCCGCCTATAAATGGCCCTCCCCCGAGCGTTTCGAGCTCACCAGCAGCCTTCCCACACTCCTCTACCCCTCCCCGACCTCTCATTCGAGCTCCAAGAGCTCCTGAGCCCACCCATGCCGCCATGGCCGCCGCCTCTGCCCCTCTTCGATTCGGGCAAGCCGAGCCCTTCCCCTCCGTTCTGTCCCCACAAATAGCCTCCCCGGAGTCCAGCAACTCGCCCCAACTCCTTTCCCCTCGCCGGAGTGCCCCGAAGCCCCCTCCGTCGGAGTGCTTGCGGCTCTCAACCCTGCCCTCCTCGAGGTCCGTTCTGTCCTGGAGCGGGTCGGCCTCGTCGCCCCGAGCACGTGGGTAGGTCGAGCGCCGCCTACGGTGGCCGGAGTCGCCGGCGATCGTCGTCGGGGCGGCCGGTCTCGCCTCTACCTCAGCGCGCGTCGGGGGAAGAAGAGGAGGAGAGGGAGGAGAGAGAAAGTCAACGCGGGTCCCACCCGTCAGCCGCACGAGGCGCCTGCTGACGTGGATAAGTGGACACGCAGTTCTGGTGAGTACGTCTTCATGCGTTGAAAGCGTATTCTCCGGGTGCTTCGGCTGAAAGTACGCTTTCGCGTTAGGAAAGCGTATTTGCTGAAGTACGCCTTCTGTTTTTCTGCCTAAGTCCAGTCTGAAAATCTTTTCATTACATATGGGTCCCTGGCAGAAAACACCTCATAACTTTTTATCCGTAACTCCAAATGAGGTGAATCCAAAGCCTACTTCTTCGTTTCGTCAAGCCCGTTCTGTTGGTTTCATTTTCACTATGGTTTGACACTATGAAAATGACCTTTTTGCCCTTGCATGTAAACAGCCCCTCCGAGAGAGAACTATTTCTGGCAAATCTTTCCGCGGCTTCACCGCACTTCTCCCCGATGCCTTCTTGACCCCCAGGCAAGCCACAATACCCATTTGCATGATAGTCATGCAGTAGCCATGGTTTTCAACTTGAATATTTATTAAATGATTGCTTGTTTAAAACATGGTTATCGTTGTTTCGGTAATGCTTCTGGTTTAGTGCTTACTTGTTTGCTATGTCGTTATGCACCTGGTTATCATGCCCTGCTAGTTGCTAGTATTGCTTTCATATTGCCATGCTTGATAGTAGTACATGTTGGGTTGGTCATGTTCTTTGGTGCATGATTAACGTCGGTTATCGAGTACCATTAATATGCGTTGTTCCTTTGTTGTTAGTTGGTTAAGTCTTACTCGGTGATGTTATTGATGATTTCTTGCATGTTATTTGATGATAATGGTCATGTTATGCTATGAGTAGTGTTGTACTTGTAAAATTTATGCTCGTCATTATGCCATGTTCAGTTGGAGATTATTCATAGTTGATATGGTGGATAGTTATGTTGCATCCCGTACTTATGTTGGTATCATGTTCATGCATTGTAATTGCATCATGTTATTTTATCATGGCTCAGCATTTTGCATTCAAGTTTAACCGGATTTAATTGAACTTGAACAACTGTTGGCTGAGTCATGGTGCCGCCAGATCGAAACTGACTAGTGCAACCACGCTTATCTTATGGGTAAGGTCCTAACTGGGTCTATTGCGTGCATCTCGCTGGTGCCTCCCATGAGGGAAGGTTATGGGCGTGCTTACCCTGATCAGGTAGGCGGACATAACCTTATGTGCCCGTTGTTTTTATTTTTATGGATCCGGTCCCCGTGAGGGAGTTTTGACCACGACGGTGGTCGGGGTGTCTTTGGTAGACACGGGGCCACCCAGGACTAGCCCAGTTGGGAGTGGGTTGGAGTGGCCGGGAGAGTGTCATGACAATAGGTCGGTTTTGTCAGAACGTCATTGGTCCACCCGAATGGGAGTGCGAGGCCATGGGTTCCGTGGTGTGGGTACAGTGTACTAACCTCTGCAGAGTGTATATTAAATCTATCGATAGCCGCGCCCGCGGATAAGGACCCAGTTCGTGTTGGCTCCACCGTGAGTCAACGGTATTAATAATAACTTGATTAATAACAACCCCAGTTTGATGATGAGATAAGTTGGCTGTGATCGCCGGAAAGATCACTGTTTGAGACCAAGTGTTGGTCATGGTTGTGATCGCCGGAATGATCACCGTGGTATAGAGGATACCGAGTTGTTGGATATTCGTGATGTTGTGCGAGAATCATGGGTAAAGATCAAGCTCCTTGTGGTCATTTAATGATTACTACGGTATTGTTTATACCAAGCTTGATTTGATCCTGAGATAATCGTGTGATGTCCAAGGTTGGTAAGTGATGCGTGTGATGGTTGCGAGATAACCCGAGCAGAATTAATGGTGCATGTAGTGTCACCATGTTGCATGCTAGTATCGTCGGATTTATATGTATATGCTATGCTCATGTTGTTTTACCTGTATCATGTTCATGTTGCCTTTGGATTCTTAGTGGCTATTATGATTATTTTCATGATGGTAGCTGGTATTATTTTGGAGTATTACTTTGGATGTCATGTTGCTCATGCCATGTTGTTATAAGGATCTCATGTTAATTCCTGCTTAACTTGTAATTGCCATGCTGTTGTTTGTCTTGAATGCTTCTGGTTAATTGTGAGCTTGCAAGTACATTCAATGTACTGACCTGGCGTGTCATGCCAGCTTGCAGGTCGTGCCTGGATTGCTTGCTTGTTTGGTGTTGTTCCTGTGTTCGCGAGCTAGGATAAGCGTTCCAGCCAGAGTCCCTGCGGATTGGAGTTCACCACCGTCGTCGTTGTTCCGCTGCTAGAGTTATTCCGCTGCTTCGAGTTGTTCTGCTGCTTGCATAGAGCAACTGAGGATGGCGTAGTGTCGCCGTGCCGATGTTATTCATTGTAATATCGGAGACCTTGTATTCATTTCGTGTAATAATAGAAAGCTGGTTTGTTCTATGCTAAGCAGTGCCGTATTCCAGAAGACTTCATCCTCGATCTCTGGGCTGGAATACGGGGCGTTCTGGTTTCTCTGAGCCGGGGTGCCACAATCATGATCATGGAGATATCATCCTTGGAGCTCGGGGGCTCAACGTCAACATTGCCCTCGGGCGACCGCGCTGTTTTTCCCGAACAGCGAACTTTTATCCGCTGCCACCACTTCCTCGAGCATCGTTTTGACGATTCCTTTGGTGGAATTGTGCGGAATTAAGTCTACAACAACCATGCAAAATTTTGTCAAGTTCCGATGGAGGAATCTCCGGTAATCTATGATATACCGGAGCCCTGTCAAATCTGGACGGAAATCTGGATGAGTTTAGGGCGTGGTCTCCGGCACCTAGCTCGGACGTTCTTTGGAAGATCCAACCATTGATCAGCTGCGGAATTCCTATATCTACCACCCCTCAAAATTCCAGCTCAATCCGACCATCCAAACTCCGGGAACCTTCCGATTAGTGCATCACTTTTCGGATCTGTTTTCTGCGCGAATATGGATCCGACCAGAATTCATGTTTCTTTATGAATGTGATATTGGACGACCTTCTTAAAGGAATTTTCTTCTAGGGTATTGTGTGTTGTTCTTAACACGTGCCCATAAAATTTTAAGCCTTCTCTGAGGCACTCTTCACCCTCACGCTGGTGTCAAACCAGTCCGGTAACATCGCTCCACGTCTGCCGACCTGCGCTAGACAGATCGTCGCTTCATCGAGCCGAGCCTAACCTTATCGGATCATCAGCTCGGCAAGCCAAACAAGAGTTCGGCATCGCGAAGGATAAATCATCACCAACACCATCGCCCCACAGATTGCACAGGTCAGGCGTGCCGACATCACCGCTCGGTCACTTCATCAATCCGGCATTGACCGCGTCACAAGTTATGACCAGCGTCGGCGTGACCGCACTGTTGCTTCTTCAAGCCAATGTCCATCACGCGAACTGCTTCAACGCCTTGGCTGACATGGCAGCTGCAACGTCTCCTTACTGACCCGCTCCGTCATCTCGGCTATACCAGGGACTTTGCTATTTCTTCATCAACCTACTCCGGTGACTTCGGCGTCACCAGCCGACCAGCTTCGTCACGTTAGCTGGGCCGGGGGCTTTGCCTCGGCGAGCCCACCTTTGCCAGCATCGCCATGTCGTCGATTTATCACCCATCAGGCAATGGGTGTGCGGATCGAGTCCCAATCTTGGGAGTAACTTTTCTTCAGATTGCTACCACAGATAAACCAAGTGCTATTAATCCTAGTATTTTTTCTTGCTTGGGTTTATTTTTTCCAAGGAATTATTACTCATCTATACAGAGGTCTATCAAATGGTGGACGTATTAACAACGGCTGTGTGGTGGTTCGGCCAGTTTCCGCATACAGTTCGGCGAATGCCGCATCCGGAACTCGGACCGGCATGTGAATTCAAGCTTTGCCACGCCTTCACCGCATCACGCCGATGCCATGCATCGACATTGACTTCGGCGCTAGGCCACTTCTCCTTAAATAAATTATTTTTGCAAAAAGCAATTATCCTTTTTGGACCGCACTATTTTATGTGTGTAGGTGTTCGACTTCGACTGCGTCACGCGGTCACTTCGACAAGCCGACGCTGTTGTCCCAATCGGCATAAATCGGCTCGCGTGATCACCTTGTTGGTCGAATCACCATACCGACATGTTCGGTTGCCTCGGGGACTTCAGCATCGCTGAGAGAGATCTACCTCATCGAGTGTTCGGCACACGGGCCATATTTCTTTTATTACTCACTTTGCATAAATTATTAATTATGCAACAATTTTTTTTAATTTATTATTATTCCTATTATCTCTGGCTTGCACTATTTTTTGTGCACAGGTAGAGGATCCGGGTCAGGCAGCGCTGCCACCTCAGCATACCGACGTACCACGTCAACTCGGCTGGACCGAGGGCTTCGTCATCACTTCATTAACCCACGCCGGGGACTTCAGCGTCACACTGCCGGCCTGCATTGGCCGTGCTATGTCGCCACTTCGGAGTGTCGAGCTCTTCGCTCTGCTACCTCGGGACCGGCTTGGGGGCTGGGACCTTGTCCCGCCGTAAGCTCGGGTCGTGCATCGACACCGAGCACATTAACCAGCTAAGTCGCTTTTATGCTCAGAACTTTCAATTTTAAATTTTGTCCGGTTCGACCAAAGCATTATACTTTTTTGGCAAAAAGTCGTATGTGAAAAACTTCCTTGTCAAAACTTTGTTTGTGACACACAAATTCAAATACCCCGTTTACTTGGGGGCTTCCTTTATGAGGCCTTTCCTCTTGCATATGATTATACTTGTACGGCTTCGTTCCCTGTTCGTATATTACGCCACAATATGCACCATGTTGACTTAAGTGTTCCGCAAGCTGGGTTGCCTTGCTCCTGTGTTTACCCCTACGTTCCCGATTGTTCGGCTAGGGAGTAAAGGGAGCACCTCTCCGATTGTCACGATTGGGTATTCCGAGCTCGGACCTCAGACTGGGTGAAGCCGAAAGCTAGCGCTCTTATTGTTTTCAATCATGGTCGGCACACAACGGAACTCATGAGTACAAAAAATCTATTGCACAAGTCTCATAGTAACAATGAGCAACCGAAGAAAGGTATCGGTGGGGGTACTATTTTCTTCGAAGATGCTTCTTACAGTTCGTCAGTAATATAGCATAAGTTCCCTAAGCGCGCTTTGTCTGTTACAGCCTTATGGCATGATTGCCTGGTATCGGCAACACCGTCGATATTCTCGATAGGTGGAGTACATAACAATTTTCGGCCCTTGACCGAAGAGGGAGAAGCCGACGGTCGGTTAAGACGCGTTTAAAGTTCGGGTGAACACAGATATGATATAAGTACTTCGGTACATACAATCATTATACATAAAATTCTTTTACCCAAGTCACTTGGGGGCTCTTAAAATTTATGAGATGTTTTATAGTAAATGTGTTTTCTTCTTAGTCGTTGCAAAGTCTTTTTCTACCGCTCCTTTTTCGACTCGAGTGTATGGTCAATAGCCGGATAGCCTAATTTCTCTCTCAAAGCCGCTAGAGTTTAGTTTGCTAAACTGGCCTAACGAGAAGTACTCCGCCTTCGGGATAGGAGGTTGAAGCCGTAGGCTGACCTGCTTTAAGTCTTGAGATAGGATGTGTCATGTTAAAGCACGACAAAAGCACAATTTTCTTTTTCTAAGAACAATTTTCGGATTGGCACCGAACACTTGATCTAGTTCGGACATTAAACTTTTGAATAAGTTTTTTGGCTTTTCGAGCCTAGGGCACCAGCATTAGTCTCGCAGTGCAACGCCGGACACCTTTAGAGATTCGGCAAAAACATTCTCGGATATTGCTATATATGCATCAGTTTCGAATTGTGTCTTTGGTCAATAGTTGGGTTGCCCGGCTCCTGTGCTTGCCTCCTACATTCCGCTTTGTTCGGCTAGGTGTGCAAAGGGAGAACCACTGCGATTGTGCTTCCAGCTCGCATGGTTAAGCACCTCAGTGGAGAAAGCCGAAAACTGACTGTCACAATAAGCGTAAACTGGTCAGCGATCCGATGACTGTGTTAAATGACGGGCCATTCATAACATTGGCCGAAGTGTTTACGGCTTGACCTCGGGTGTCGCCGAACACTAACCGGGGGCTAGTAACTAGCCTCCCAACTTTAAGCTCCTATGACTAAGTGAAAGTTATAAAGCCCGCACATCTGATTGCCTTGTTTCTGCTAACACAACCGCCTTCGGGCACCGAGACATCGGCTAAGGGTTGTCTTGTTATTGCGGAAACACCCTGCGTAGTATCTACAAAGGGGTAGAAGCCGACGATGGGCCACTTTCAAATGATAAACAGTCGCAACGGAGTCAAAATAAACATATATCATCAGTGTTGTATTCATTATACAAGCGCTGCCTTTCGTAATTATCATTATAAAGCCATAAATATGCATCGATTTGACTTAAGATTTTGGCCAAGCTGGGTTGCCTGGCTCCTGTGATTACCCCTACGTTCCCGATTGTTCAGCTAGGAGGTAAAGGGAGCACCTCTGTGATTGTTACTTCCGTTTCATCCGTGTTAGTACCTCAGACTGGAAGAAGCTGAAAGCTAGCCATCTTAAACAATATAATTGGTCGGCAACGACGGAAGTGAAAATTTTGGTTCATTTAGACCGCATAGTTCGGAAACTTTCCCCGAACCAAATCCTCAATATTTTTCTCCCACATTGATCAGAGGTGAGGTTTCATGACCATGGTCGGCATGGCAACCCAAAGAAAGGAATCGATAGTGGACCTATTTTCTTTGGAAGATGTTTCTTCATATAACATATCTCTCCGCATACCTTTGTTTATAAAACCATATGGCCGGATTGCCTCGTTTACCACAAATCTTTGCCCTCATAAAGGCTTTAAAAAGTCGGACAAACACTCCCCAGCTACTGGCCGAGGAGGTTGAAGCCAATGGTCGGTCAACAAAGTTTTGGACCATGCGGATCCGAGCATTAATGATGTCAAGTACTTGGATACATAGAATCATTACACATAATTTGTGATTTTACTCCGGACATCGATCCTTAATTCGGCCACCCATGCCCACATTAAGGCTCGGGGGCTACTGGGCTTTGCGCTCATTATTTACTAATATTAAAGGGGCACATCGATCCCCTGATCTGGTGTTGCCACCCGACCAGTGTCTCGGGGGCTACTGCATTGGCAATCCAGTGCAGAAAATTTAAATGCAATATAGTTTTCGAGGAGATTATGATCCTCAGGTTGGTCCGCCGCACCCAACCTGAGTCTCGAGGACTTTGCACACCGCTTTTTGTGTCTTGAAGTATTCTACCGAGCTAGGAGTTGATCCTCATGCCAATTTAGCAAATCAACCTAAGTCTCAGGGGCTACTGGGATCAGCGGTCTTATGTCATCCTTCAGGTGCATCTCGGGTTTTAGACCGATACACGCCTTGAGGGTTACTGGCTATATATCTCGGCAGAGAATAAATTGCACCAATCAAAAATATTGACAAAAAATTGGCCCGCGGTCGGGGTGGTGCACCACCTCGGAATCAGTCCGACATAAAGCTCGGGCGCCAGTGGCTGGCTCCATAGAGGGCATTTCCGGCATTAATCTTGGCTAAACTCCTTCAACTTTTTTGAACGAAGGTGATCTAGGACACCTCGGATATAGTCCGGCGTTGGAGCTTGGACATAGTCCGGCGTTGGAGCTCGGAAGCGGTCCAGCATTGGTTCTCGGCTGCAAAAGATACCTCGAATACAGTCCGGCGTTGGAGCTCGGACGCAAGAGGACACTGCCGCCCGAGAACAACTTCAAACCCGAGGTGTGGCATAAAAATAACAAGGCATTGATAAAGGCCAAAAACTTAAAGGGGCTCCTCGGATACCCGACATGTAGACTCTTCAGATCTACTTCGGCGATCCTCAAGATCGAAGATGAGAAGATTTGTTGAACTAGTTTTCAGGACTGACGACCGAAGATGAAGAATAGTTTGGAAGAATCGAGGAGCGTTCCTAACTTGAAGACCGGTTCAGGGGGCTACTGACGGTGTCCTGGACTAGGGGGGCTCACCACGTCATCTCCCGACCAGGTGGATCGGGCCGAGGACCCTCGTGGTGGTTCTATCATGGGCCACTTCGGACAGCCCATGCCGCATACAAGGAAGATTCGGCAAGACTTGGTGATCAAGCCAAGGACTCCTCTCCACAAACGTATTCGGCTAGGACTCTTGTTATCCTAGGCCTCTGGTGCATTATATAAGCCAAGGCCAGGCTAGTCGATAGATGATTATGACATTACTGATCATACCCTTAGGTCTTAGACCACAACATATGATCTCGAGGTAGATCAACTCTTGTAATACTCATATTCATCAAGATCAATCAAGCAAGAAGTAGGGTATTACCTCCATAGAGAGGGCCCGAACCTGGGTAAACATCGTGTCCCCTGTCTCCTATTACCATCGACCTTAGACGCACAGTTCGGGACCCCCTACCCGAGATCCGCCAGTTTTGACACCGACAAAGGGGACACGATCTCTGCTTTGACAAGACGTGCCAATGGAAACCGCATCTCGAAACGCAGAACGACAGACGAAAACGGTTCGAAATAATGACCGGGCAGGCGTGATGTCATCTTGCGAAAAGTTGTCAGCGGATGGGACTCGTGAAATATTATACTCTCTATGGTTGTGTGTGCGGTACTTGTGTTGCAGATTCGGACACGTTCGTTGCGTCCGAAGACTATCTTGGAGTATTCGGAAGGAGGAACCCGCCTTGCAATGCCGAAGACAATCTGCGCGCTGGACACCTCATCATTGAAGCCTGGTTTAGGGGCTACTGAGGGAGTCCTGGACTAAGGGGTCCTCAGGCGTCCGGCCTGTTGGACATGGGCCGGACTAATGGGCTGTGAAGATACGAAGACCGAAGAATCTACCCGTGTCCGGATGGGACTCTCCTTGATGTGGAAGGCAAGCTTGGCGACCACATATGAAGATTCCTTTCTCTGTAACTGACCTTGTACAACCCTAGTCCCCTCTGATGTCTATATAAACTGGAGGGCTTAGTCCGGATAGATATACTCATAACCATAGTCATACAGGCTAGACTTCTAGGGTTTTAGCCATTACGATCTCTTGGTAGATCAACTCTTGTAATACTCATATTCATCAAGATCAATCAAGCATGAAGTAGGGTATTACCTCCATAGAGAGGGCCCGAACCTGGGTAAACAATGTGTCCCGTGTCTCCTGTTACCACCGACCTTAGACGCACAGTTCGGGACCCCCTACCCGAGATCCGCCGGTTTTGACACCGACAGCGGACTCCTCCCGGATTCGGAGGCGGCTGCGCGCGGGCGTCGGGCTGGGCCGCGGTCTGGCGGGCGAGCTGGGCCGGCCCAGTTCGGCGGTACGAAAACTTTAAAAAAAACTTAGACAACAAAAATAAAAATAAATAGGAAAATAATTTTAAAAAATCGCATATTATATATCAAAAAATTTAGAAAAATATTTTCTAAAACATGAACATATTTTCAGCGGCAAATAAATTCCACCAAAATTTAAATAAAGCAAAGAGTGCTACTGGTTCATTTAAAACCCAAATAAAAATATTTTATAATACCAAAATGATTTCAAACTCATTTTTCTCCACTTTTCTGCTGTAGGGAATCATTTTACCCTATTTTTAATATATTTTATTTTTGGAGAAAAATAATTTGTTAAAAACCAAATAACTCCAAATTGAAAATGGGTTTTCAAAATAACTTCAAAGGGACTTTCAATTTGATTCTTTGAAACTTCCAACTCTCTTTCTTAGCATTTGAAGAAGTCACTTTATCTTCTCTCATGAAACTCATTGAGTTGGATAAAGTTTCCGAATTTGGAATATTTCCAAATGGAATTCAAATCTTTTCAAAACCCTTTTCATTTATTTGAAGGGAAGAAGTCATATCATCTTCACTCTGGGGTTTTGTGATGAAATGAGTTTTGAATTCATGGAGATCATAAATGCAAGGTGAAAGTTTGGGAAAGTCCTTTTATTCCCTCTCATTTAACTTTCAAAAAGTTTCAAATTTCACTCAATTTCACACAGCAAAACACACAAGCAATCATACAATCAATCAAAACTATTTATTTAATATAACATTCCAAAATTTAGAATTTTGGGATGTTACAGGCATCAGAAGCAGAACTACCTGACCGAAGGAGATAGACAGGAAGGGAAGACGGTCATACAAAGGCCGAATAAAGCTCTCTTGAAGTTGCATCTGAATAGACCTAGAGTCACTCAGTACATACGAACCCTTGAATAAATAAGAATTGAGAAGTATGAAATGTGGGCATCATAACAAAAAAGAAAAAGACCGAACCAGTAAGACTAATGTCTACTTATTTATACCTTTGAGAGGTCCACTTAGACTATTATGATTTTCTCTTTAGCTACATAGGTTATATAAGATTCAATTCAATCTAACAAGCGGACTGGACTACCTTCGGCTACTACAAGATATTTAGAAACCTAAGAAGCTGAGCCTACTTTACGCACTTAAGGCAGCAACAGATGATGAAGAAATGGGTGGTAGATGATAATGAGAAAGGGCGCCCCTTGGCATTTCCTGTGGGGGAGTCCGATTGATCCAATCACGACGAATGATGTCAACCCCCTCTTTTGCGCCTAACTTAACTCTGATTCTCCCACTATGAGAGCTGATCCAGAGGCTAGTTCGACTACAGAATGGAATTTATGAAAGCCCCCGTCTTTCCGACTCAATGTATTACCCTTTGGGACCGATCTGACGAGGAAGTGAGAGAGGGAACACCAAACATAGGTGCATACCATTTCCCCAATCCAATGGACTATGTCATACAGGGAGGAACCCTTGGAGGTTGGGACAGAAAGAAAGCAGGTTTTGCTTCTGCTTCCTTCGAGCTACCAAACTCTTTCGTCAGGTGTGGGTCAAGTTCCCTCATTATTGCTTGACTTCCCCTTTGGGGCACGAAAAGATGGACTAGGACTTAAGTAAGGGAGAGGACAACCCCTGTTTCTGGCTTACCTTCAACGAATGAGTGCTATTCCCATTCCTTACTTTGATCTGACCCTGTTCCCCGACCAGTTTGCTTGCTCACTAGAAGAGTCAAGCGAGAGCAGCTAGTTTAGAAGGAAAAGGACACCTAGGGCTATTCGGCCTCACTTGTCGGAGACTGAACTACTGCTCGCTTACTTGCTGATCAAGGAGGTCATTTCCACTTACTCTAAGCATAGAAGGAAGAAGATTGAAAAACTAACAAACAAATTGTCTTCAGCCCTACTTAGTTATAGGCTGACTTGGCCCAGGAAACAAGGTTCTATTAGGCTTGCAGGGCTTAAAAAAGAATGAGCTAGATCACAGGTATTTGGATACGAGGTAGTAGCGGGGTCTAGTCAAAGCGGTGCACAAAGTGTACAAAGGCGAGCCTCACGGGCAGCGGCACATGAGGGGTCTCCCAAACTTCATGGAAGACGCAGTTAGGGAGTTGGAAGATGCACTTTGGACTCCTGCACCAGTAAGAATGGAACTGGAATAAAAAGTCGGGGTAGCTAGTCACTCTATTACCGGGGAAAGAGAGGATGGTATTTCCATAAGTAGACTCTCCTTCTTACTGAATCCTTATCCTGTCCTCTCTACTCGGGAACAATTCATTCTTAACTCATACATAAGTTCCAAGCATCGACAAGAGAGTTAGCGATCTACAGCTGGTTCAGTGGACTGGTGGTGACACGGGCGGGCCCTCTACTTTATTTGCCAAATCCAGTCGATCATGGGCGGCCCTCTTCGTTCATAGTCTTTCTTTCCTTTCGAATCCAATTGTTCCAATCTGACCAAATAGCAATTCATTGAAATCATTCGGGTCACCTCTTTTTTAAGCACTTGACCAAGCCTATTTCTATAGAAAAGGACAGGAATATATTGACTTTGAGTCTGTCTCCTACTACGAAATTGGAACTGAACACAGGATGGCAATAGTGAGAAAAAATTCCCATCGTACTACGTCATTATTTATTCTATTTTCCCTGGTAAGTGCTCCAGATGCAGTTGCTTTAGTTGACGTAGTGAGTGGAACCTAATTATTTGTTTCCTTGAATACCAGAGTTGCCTTTTGTAGATGAGAAAGCCAACAATTTTGCAAGGAGTTGATTATTGCACTTGAAGTAGTAAGTTTAAAGACAGTTGAAACTTAATGGCACCGTTTAACCAAGCACTCTTGTAGCTTTGGAAACTCCATGTTCAGATCGGTGAGGCAAGAGAAAAATTCATCGTCAGTTACCTCCATGATATCCAAAATACCCTCAAAACCATGAAGACAGATAATGAGAGTCAGGTTCAAACAATTCAAGGATTGTAAATACCACAACAACAAAGTAGAATGCACCAAATTTTTCCTATTATCGGTTCCAGGAAGAGCACACCAAATGAAAGAAACTATTACTCAAAAAGCGAATCACATCTCGATCCACAAACTGCCAAAAGCCTTTGTTATTCCATTCCCAATGGAACGTCAACCTGTTTAACAACAATTTTCTAAGAAACTTGCTGAATTCTAAATGAAACAACCTTATTTTCAAGTGATAGGCAATATCTATTTCAACCAATTATTAAAGATAAAAGGGCTAACTGCACAGCTAATTGAATTCCTTTTCGAGGTTGAGTTCATCTTGAAACCGCATTTGCTTCCTAATTAAACTGGGAAAAATTAAGAATATTAAAAGAAAGACTCCACAGAACATGAATGAATTCAGGTACATCACATCAGGCTGATATGTGCCGGTATCATACTTGTTTCAAGATTCTGGCTAAGCCCTTCTTGTCGCCACATATCCAGTTTCTTCTAAGGTTTCTGGAATTGCTCAAGTTACTGCTCAACGCTTCTTGTCTAGCTCCAGTCTAGCACTTGTACCAGTCGCCTACCAGATCACGGCTTTGCTCTAATTCTACTCTCCAATGATGCAATCCTCTCCAAAATTGGGGCTTTTCTTCACTTCAGCACTTCCCCTCGCAGTGGATTCCACTAGGTTCTTAACCTCTTCCCAATTCTTAAACTGAAACCTGCGATGTCTAATCCAACTCGGCACCTAACCAGCTTGTTAGCATCGTAAGTTTGACTCAACATTCCCCCTAGAAATACAAAAATAATGTAAATCTACTTTCATTTATTTATTAGGGATGAGACTTTCTTTTTCTTTTTCTATTTTCTAGAATAAGTATGCTCTGGAGTAAAACGATTCGAACCTTTGCATGCCGGTACCAAAAACCGATGCCTTACCACTTGGCTATACTCCAAACGGGGGGAAGGCTCGATGCAAACGAGCTGGGATATAGATTTTTCAGAAGGAAGAGTTAGTTACCCTCGGTCTTCCTTCTTTCCTGGGAATCAAGGAAGTAGTAGCGGGACAGTCCTTTATTTACCCCTTTAGACCAACTACAACAAGCTCGCTCCTTAGGTTAGCTCTCTGCTCTACCTATTTGTTTGCAATGCCTTGCTTATCAAAATAGGCCTTTTCTGTAACCTGACCTTACGCTGAAAAACTGCACTTGTTAGCTCTACGTCCATTGAAACTTATGAAAAAGAAATGTTATTCTATCGATATCTTCAAGAGTTCCCTAACCCCCTGACTGAGAGTGCTATGGTGAGCTATTGAAGTTCGTCCCTGCGGCACGGTGGGGCAGTGCAAATCCTTTCATTAATGAAGTTCTGCCCTGACACTCCCATTATTGGCTTCCTTCCCTAGGGACCACTCGAGCGAAGGCAGAGGATGGAATGATCATAGGGGCATCCTTCCTAGGTGGAAAAGACATGTGTGACTAAAACCAGGAGGAGAAATCCATTTTCAAATGGCGACAGAAAGAAAGGAATCACGAAATAGAAGAAAAAGTGCATTGTGCTGGCAAATGTGGAGAATAGCCATCCATCTTTCATCAATGAAATTGTTTCGTATGGGTAGCAAATACACATATCAGAAGAGCCAACCCGAAAGCACTTGCTTCAAAGAAGCAGTAGTTACCAAGAAATTCTTGTTTCAAGTCAGTATATCTCGATAGAAACAATTCCAATCCCGGTAGTGTGAACAGAGGATGTGGAAGTTCTGTTTCCTTGCCTTGTCAAGCATTTCATCTTACACTCTATCTATACTATAGCTAGATCAATTCCTATTCTTTCTTCCAGGCGACTTTACTCCAAAGAATTTTTCCTTCTTATCTTGACTCGATCTCACGAAATTGGATTGATTGGCACACCACGCATCTGGCATTCGCTTCTCCTATCTATCTCTTCCAACTAAGCTGATCACTAGAAAATATGAAATCCTGCAAGCAATCATTCCAGAGCCAACTACGAAGATACCTGGTCTTCCACTCTGTTCACTGGAGGAAAGATAAGAAAGTAAACAATTCTTCAAAGGAATTGGCTCTACCGGAACAGAGGAATTGGCTCGCTCCTTCGCTCGCTAGGTAAGCATAGAATGCACACCAGTCTGGTATCAAAGCGTATCTACTTGAAAAGGAGACTACTTGAACAGATGAAATGGAAGGAAGAAATGAAAGTTCGATCTACCAACGTAGAGTCCGCCCCTCCTAGGAAGAAGAAATTGCTACTTTGGCTCATCAGTTGGTAAGTCTGTCTATGAAGTTCAGTGCCCAGAAAAGAGAAAAAAGACCAAAACAAGCTTTTTCAAGCTCTACAAGTCCTATATATATAGTGTTCCACTAGATAGCCATGTTAAACTAGTATAGTCTTGCCGAGTGGCCTTATCTTCTGGTTACCTGGTCCGGTACTTCTACTTCGAGAGTGAGTTAGTAAACAGGATCAACTTTATGATCCATTTTGAGAAATTGCAATCACAGAATCAGAACGAGTGGGTCTAGAGTCCATCCTCACACAGTTGAAATGTTGCTTCTCCCTTCTTCTTTCCAAAAGAAAGTGGATCTCATAGCCTCTGACAATTCGAAAAGTAGGTCTCTCATTTTCAGATGCAATTTTCCACCGGAAAGAGAATCCCATATTCTTTAAGCTAAGACGCCAATCCTAGGGTCAATGCGGAACAGGAAACCATTGCTATTTGAGCAGTTAGAGAATCGAAATTCCACTCATTTAGAAATCGATCGATGAATGCCAGAGGAAGGATAAGGGGAGCCTACACCAACGTAGTCTTAGCCCTAGAACACATGGAGCTTGGAGCACTGATAATAAGTCTATCTGATTTTCAAGGAGTTTATGAACAATCACCACATCCATATTGAGGAGAAAGCTCACTCAGGCTACTGAACTTGTAAATACAGTTGCGCTCATGATAGGGATTCTGTTTATGGTGTGAGGTGAAGTTAGAAGCATACCTGGATATATACTCATAGTGGCTTCCATACCTATCTCTGGTAGAACTAACAAAATAGAAACCTATGACTAGTAGACTCATGCAAAAACTTGAAAGATCTATTTCATTAGAAGAGAAACTTCACTAATCTATGGCCTAGAAAGCCAAAAGAAATTATCAGTCCAATGACAGAAGGATAGAAGCACGTTCCCTTCATCCTCAATGTGCGTCCACAGCTTACTCGAGTGCTTGAGATATTCATTTGGTTTAAGGCACCTTCATCGTACGAAGGAAAAAACCCGGATCCCCGGGCGGATCATTCTCTCTAACAAGTTAAACAAGGGTCCAGGAGCAAGAGAGGAAAATCCAAAGTGCAAATAACATAATATGAAAAAAGAAAAAAATATTGAGGTGTTGAAAAAGAAGGCACTTTAGAAGCGAAAGTAGGCTATTCTCGTAAAGGAATATCGTAACGGGCGACTAGGTAACTATACTACTTAAATAGTGAAATACCAACTAACACATAAAGCAATAACCAGATAGATAGAATGATAACCGGTAATACAAAGATATCAACACAGCTGGAGTCACGAGGCTCGATAATGACCAATGGGTTAGGATCTGAGGAAGCTTAGTTTAGGTGATGGAATATTCGTTGTTCTGATTGTTGAGATACTGCAAATCCACTTATCCAACAATTTCAATCCATTTTCCTACTTTTCTGCAAGGGGTTCAAGGGGAAAGCATTATTATATCCTTAATATGACTCTCTGTCACACGGATGCTGCTGGGCTGCTACAAAACCCCTATAGTCGAAAAAAGATCGAAACAGGGATAAAACGTAGGATAACCCAGATCACTCGGACTAGCTGAACTCTCCAGAACAAACACAACCTAGGTGGTTTGACTAACGTTTTGGCACATTAGACTAACCTAAGACAACTCATGTCTACATTCAGTCCTATCGAGATACAACCTGTTACCAACCTGATACAACGCAAGTCACAAGCTTGACACAACGAGAATGGCTACAACTGACAACTCCTGCATCTGAGATTGACAACTCTAGTAACAGAGAATGACAACTCCTGCAACAGATATTGACAGAGCATGACACTCTCAACTGAGCTCAATCCAGCTGTGAACAATAAACAACACTGAAAGTAAACAACACGGTTACCACAAAACATGGATTCTGGATTACAACACTATAGGCAATGAACCACCACTAACGGCCCATAACGTTAGCTGATAGCCGCTGACCGTGGAGTACTTGCCGATCCATCAGCGAGGACTGTATCATTTAGCAAGCTAAAAACTTAAGGAACATGTATGTGAGAGTTCCACTTTAGCTCCCTCAACACCAGGCGGGACGAGTAGCCCTATACCACGTGTAGCCACACTCTAGTGTCCTTTTCTACTTAGTTGGACAGATCACTTCAGAAAATCATATAATAACAAGCAAGAAAATGGATGCGCTGACACGCAACAACTTTCGCGCTAGTTGCTCAAAAAATCGTATAAAAATCAAGCAAGAAAATGGATGCGCTAACGTGCAACGGCTTTCGCGCTAGTTTCTCAATCCGTTGCTTGCTTCTATTCTGTCTTGGAAAAGTGAGGATTTCCTATCTGATCCAAGGGAAGGAAGAGAGGTGGAAAGTGTTGCTGTGTCAAATCGAGATTGTGTGGGTGTCCGCTCATGTTCGATGCTATCGAAAATCATGCATTGGATGGATGCCCGGGCATTGAGAAGGAAGGACGCTTTCAGAGGCGAAAGGCCATGGGGAGAGATTTTTCGGTGATCCATGGATCTCTGATCGGGAAACCGTATCCAAGCTCCATGGCTAGTCTGTGCTCTTTGGACTTTTCAAACTTAGCGAACTGAAACATCTGAGTAGCTAAAGGAAGGAAAATCAACCGAGACCCCGTTACACTACAAAAAAAGACACATCCGTGACATTTTGGGCCGAACAAAAAAAAATTCTGTCATACATATGACACTTCTATGACGATAATTGTGACAAAACCCGGTATCATCATAGATGTGGTGGGCTCCTACTTCTATGACAAAAAATCATGACAGAAAATGGGCTTTTCGTCCTGGGCGGGCCGGAGACGCAGCTGCATGACATTCTTTGGGCCGTCCATGACGGAAAAAACCGTGGTAGAAGCGAGGGGGAGGAAAATTTCGGGGATTTCCCAGTTACGTTGGGAGGTCGGGGGCCGAGCGATGCGCGTTTCTCTCGTACACGTACGCACGTGTGTGCGAGGCGTTGGCTCTAACTGAACCCGAGCGAGGCGTTGGGCTCTAACTGAACCCGAGCGATTGCACTGCAGGCTACGCGTTACTGAACCCGAGCGATCGATCGATGGCTGTTAACTGAACCCGATCGAGCGATTCCTTCGCTACTGCTGCTAACTGAAGCCGATCGATTGGATGAACAGCGAGCGTTGCGGGGGGGTTGGATAAACAGTGAGCGGCGGTGTTGCCTCTGGATGAACAGGACCCCGTGGTGTGGAGGACTGGATGAACAGTAGACGGTGGAGGGGTGCCCGTGGAGGGGTGGTTGAATAGGACCCCGTGGTGTGGAGGGCTGGATGAACAGTAAACGGTGGAGGGGTGCCCATGGAGGGGTGGTTGAACAGGACCCCGTGGTGTGGAGGGCTGGATGAACAGTAGACGGTGGAGGGGTGGTTGAACAGTAGCCGGTGGAGTAGCGCGCGGTGGAGGCTAGATGAACAGGAGCCCGTGGAGGCTGGAGGAGGTCGACGGTAGCCCGTGGAGGCTGGAGGAGGTCAGCGGTGGAGATGAACAGTACCGCGTGGAGTCCCGTTTTGCGGTACGCCACACCCCTCCCGATCAACAGGACCCCCGTTTCGACCGTAGCGCTCCAACACAAGTCCATTTCCTCCGTTTTGCGGTACGCCACACCCCTCCCGATCAACAGGACACCCGTTTCGACCGTAGGAGGTCCGTTTCCTCCATTTTGCGGTACGCCAGACCCCTCCCGATGAACAGGATCCCGTTTCGAACGTGGCCGGTCGAACACAAGGCCGTTTCCTCCGTTTTGCGGTATGCCATGCCTCGTTTCCATCGCCTGTTCCGTCCAAGCCCTCCCGATGAACACGACCACGCATTCTGTTCCGACCCAGCCGGTTGGCTCCCACGCGTTCCGTTGCCTCCCCATGAACACGACGCATTTCGTTGCCTCCCCATGAACACGATGACGACGCTGTTTCTCCGTTCCGACCCAGCCATGTACACGAGCCATGGCCGTACGTATGCGCGAGTAGGCGTTCGAGACCCTGCCCGTATGTACGTACGTGGCCGTATTTTCTTTCTTGCACCCTGGCCACTGTACGTACGTGTACATGCTACGTGTGTGCCTCTACTACGACACGTACGCGCCTCTACTACGACACGTGCGCGCCTCTACATCGACCAGTATATATGTACGTACACGTTCGCGACCAGAATGACAACGCTACGTATGCTTCGACCAGGTGGGTCCCGACTGTCAGGCACTTCCTTGCCTGCGAAGATGTAGCTGGTGGGTCCCAGCAGTCAAGGGGGCGAATCATTTTTTTTTGCCCGGACGCACTTCCTTGCGTGTGAAGGTGTAGCTGCTGGGTCCCAGCAGTCAGGGGGGAATTGTTTTGTTTTTTTACCCGGACGCACTTCCTTGCATGCGAAGATGTAGCTGGTGGGTCCCAACAGTCAGGGGGAAATGTTTTTTTCACGAAATACGGTGGCCTGTCCGGTGGGTCCCCGCTGTCAGGTGGAGGAATAATTATTTTGCGCGTAATAAGGAGGCACTTCCTTGTTGCGGCCGTGGACCCAGCTGTCAGCCTCTCCACGTACAGTCCACGTCTGATGGAAGCCATTCCTTGACCACGTTGACCACGCCGCGCCGAGAGCACTAGGGCGGTGGACGACGGCGAGGCCTAGGAAGGGGGCGACGCAGAGCCGGGGAAGACGCGGCAGTGGATGCCCACGCATAGAGGAGTATGAGGGTTCACTCGTTCGGCTGCGGTGTGAGGCTGCCGTCGCCGCAGAATAACAGGGGGTGTGGGTGCATAGAGGGATGGCCTGGCCAGCGGTGGGACTAGTAGGGGCGGTGAGGCCTCCGTGGCATCACAGCCGGCCACGGGCGGCAGGAGCAGGCGGCACGACCGGCGCTGCTTTGGGCGGCTGGAGCAAGAAGACCAGAGGTTGAAGAAGCACTACGGCCGTTGGATGGACATCGTACGGTCACTGGAGCTAGAATCGTTCATATATTGACTAAAGTTGACAAAGGCCTCCGTCCCAGTCAACTTAGTAGGCCCACAAGTCAGCCTCCCACCAAGGTTGGTCCTAGCTAGCAGGGGGTATTCATTTTTTTGTGCGTAATAAGGAGGCACTTCCGGTGGGTCCGAGCTGACAGCGGGGGGAACGTTTTTTCGCGAAATACGGTGGCCCGTCCTGTGGGTCCCAGCAGTCAGGGGGAAATGTTTTTTTCACGAAATACTGGTGGCCCGTCCGGTGGGTCCCTGCTGTCAGGTGGAGGAATAATTATTTTCCGCGTAATAAGGAGGCACTTCCTTGCGGCTGCCGTGGACCCAGCTGTCAGCCTCTCCACGTACAGTACTCTTCCGATGGAAGTCGGTCGTTGACCACATTGACCACGCCGCGCCGAGAGCACCACGGCGGTGGACGACGGCGAGGCCTAGGAAGGGGACGACGCGGAGCCGGGGAAGACGCGGCAGTGGAAGCCCGCGCGGAGAGGAGTACGAGGGTTCACCGGTTCGGCTGCGGTGTGAGGCTGTCATCGCCGCAGAATAACAGGGGGTGTGGGTGAGTAGAGGGATGCCCTGGCCAGCGGTGGGAGTAGTAGGGGGCGCTGAGGCCTGCGCGGCAGCACAGCCGGCCACGGGAGGCGGGAGTAGGCGGTCCTGCCGGCGCTGCTTTGGCGGCTGGAGCAAGAAGATCAGAGATTGAAGAAACACGACGGCCGTTGGATTGACATCCAACGGTTACGTCTGCTAGAATCGTTTGTTGACGTATATAATAACTAAAAAAATCTTGCATACGCGTCAACTAAACAGGCCCACAAGTCAGACCACTCCCTCTTTTTTTAATAATTTATATATAGCTCATGGCAACTTCTTATGCAATTTATTGCAGTCGTTTTTTTGGTTGGCCAGGGCCAATTTCGCATATTTCTGTGGGTTCCAAACTATTTTTAATACCGAAATGTCGAGCCAGATTTAAAGTACTTTGAAGATATATTTAAATTAGGTTAATGCCCAGTGAAATAGGAATCTGAAAATGTGAAAAAATTCAGAAATTATAAAGTAATTGCCAATTTGTCATCTGTTTTTATATTTACAACCCATTTCATATTACTTTCAAGATTTGCAGGCGTCTTGAAAGAGTTGCAGCCCATCAGGGCGTAGAAAAATAAGTAGGCCTGGATTGGGTATTCTTCAGAAAAAATAAACTGGGCTCATTTTCACAAAGAAAAAATAGCTGGGCTGGTCACATGGTGAACATAAAATATAAGCCTGGGCTAGACGGGCCACAGCCCAGTTCAAACCCTGCTCCGTCTCAACAATACCAAACAAAAAAATACTGCTCGAGTAGCTACGTCCCAGGTGTCAGCCGATCTTGTGTTGTTCTCTTGTCTATTGACTATATACGCTCACAATGTCGTGGGTCCCAGATGTCAGGAAAACACTAGGAGGAAGCATTTTATTTTTCCATACGCTGACGTGGTGGGCCCCTACTGTCATCCTCTCCACGTACTTCTGCCGATTCCTGTTGTTTGTTGACCATGTTGACAACGCGAGAGGGCGGCGCCGCGGCGAGCGCACCAAAGCGCGCGGAGGACGTCGGCGTTAACGATTTAGGAGACGGTGGGGCGGCGATGCGTGCGCTGAGGCGCAGCCAGCCGTGGGAGGCGGAAGCAGGCGGCCCCGCCGGCGCTGGTTTGGTTTTGGCGGCTGGAGGAAGACAGGACTGAAGAAACACGACAGACTGTAAAAGCAGCAGGAGTACTTAACAACCTTAACTGAAACCAGCAGGGGCACTTAACAACCAAAGCTGAAAGCAGTATGAGTACTTATACAGGTTCAACCGTACAAAGCACGCCTCGAACAGTGCTACTTTGCCTACAGTTAACCAAGGGTGAGGCCGCCAAGCCCCAGGACAAGGCCCAGGCGCCACCCCGCGCATCCACAACCTTCTGAAAGCGGCTTCATCTCGCAACGTGGTCAATAAACAGGATATTCGCTTTAGAGCCATGGAAAAGCATGAACATAATCTTCTGTCCTATTCTCCAAGATGGACGGGCCTTCATTATTTGAGACCACCCATGAATAAGTATCTTTTCACCTCCAAGGGGAATTGAGTAGGTCGACATAAACATCATGTTGTGACCAAGCGCAAGTCTGACCCGACCATGGTCAGGCATCTGTATAGGAACAATAGAACTCGGCAGTTCCTGTTTCAAGAAGATCACAGCTGTAAAACTGTGTATAAGCAATAGTTTATGAACAACATATATAACAGAAAACAGCTCGTACCATAAGTTTCTCGACACAGTTGGACCTGTTCAACGAGTGCAGCAGTGGCACACATATCCCACGTGGCCTTCCACCATTGAAACGCCCCACAAGGACCTCAAGACGATCAATAAAGTGTAGGAACTTGTGGATGTCGATCCAGTCAACTTCAGTGCCATTAGTAACAGCCGAGTTATTACAGAGTAACAAACGAGCAGACTGCTTAACTCTGAAAAAACCTACACGTGCCACCAATTATAAGAAAATATTAGTTAGAAGTAGCATCTTCGTGAGAGATTCGTTGCTACTTCTAAAGTTAAATTGTGATTAGTTAGACAGAATAGGTGGATTAAGAAGTAATCGAGGCAACAAGCAAGAACCAGATACAAAACTAACATGGATGAACAATTGGAACGACGTCGGGGTGGAAGATCGCAGTGAAGATGAGACCAGGTTCTGCTATTTCCATCAACATTCGTGCGCCAACTTTCAGTCCGTAACACTTGAGAAAGTTTATCCAAGTTCGGCCATAAAAAAGCAGCGATCTTCTTGGTTCATGAACCCAACTCGGAACTTATATCCATGGCTTGTCTTCACTGTGACCATTAAACTAGTGTATTCAGTTATGGCAAGGCCGAGCATCTTGAGTACATGTGTTCTGGCAGAGCAAATAATACACTGCAGGAAAAATAATATGAGAACACAGCATGTTCAAAAAAACCCCACCCTCCCGGATAGAAAAGAGGATTCTAGGAACATACTGTGCGCGTTTCAAAATGCTGTGTTAGGATGAGAAGGAACAAGTGTGGCGTCTCGCCGAGGGCGCAGAAACCTGTAGGGTACTCGCACTTTGGGCACTGCAAATGAAACACACTAGATTCAGTAGGAAGAAAAATGCATCAACGGCGGCGGCTGCCATCCTAGGATTACCTGCGACCAAGGGACTTGGATTTATCGGGGATGGATGAAGAATTCGTACCTGGTTCTCCATGAGAAAACCCTATGCAATCGCCGAGAGGGGGTTTTCTCTGAACAAGCAGACGAGGGAGAAGGGGATTCAGGCCCAGTGAAATATTGCCGCTTCGTCCGTCCAGCTTACTGCTAAAGCTGGAAAGGGGGGGTTGTGATTTGACGGCTCATTGGGCATTACTGCGGCGCTACGACCGGGGTGTGTCTACCGTGAAGTTGTGCACTCTAATTTGTGCATATGGCACGTGGACCCCGTTGCCGGTTGCCCCACATATCAGCGAAAGGAAGTAGAAAGACAGGAGTAACTAGTTACACATAAATATATTTTTGACAGAGAGATACTCCCTCTGTAAAGAAATATACAAATCTTTTATATCACAGGCTCACCTTGCCGAGAAATATACTCCCTCTGCAACGCACGGGCATTATGGGGGTTCAGCTTTTTTATGGGGGTTCAGCTGAGAATATAATACTCAGATAGGCTCACGGTTCTGGACTTTGGGCCGCAGGCCGACCCTGCATGTTTGGGGGCCCATGTGTTCTACCTCAGCGCTTTTCATATTGCAAGCGATCGGTACGGCGCTGGTTTTAGATGCTGTCGCAAGGCGAATACACAAAATTGAATAAAGCACGGCAGCTGTTGGAATGAAATCGAACGACAGTTCCTAACCAGCAATCAGAGTTGCAATTCTATCAACGATATACCATGTGATAAATAATACTGTCGTACTACTTATACACACAGGACACTTGTTTCACCATGCCAGATTATTACATCAAAATCTCTCGGAGGATAGATCAGTTCGGCAGTTGCGTGCTGCTACTGAAGAATTTCAAAGTTGATTTGGACCAGCTCTCCTTGCCGAGAAAGTTCGATTTTGACATCATCCCCTACCGCAAGATATGATTTAGATTTGAACCTTGACCATCCTTTAGCATCAATCATCATGCGACCATCCTTTGTACTTACGGTATATTGAGCAGGTTCATTCACACCAAGGCTGCGCATGGTAAGAGAAACTTGGCCGCGGTCGCCCGGATTGTTGAACGACTCCCTCGTTGCTCTAGGAATTCTCTGTTTGCAAACAAGAAGACATACCCAAACAGTTAGATCAACACAGTGAATCATGTGAAACAACATGGAAAGAAAAAAGAACGAAGCACTTGGGCGGCCAATGCTTACCAAGAAGGTGGACATGTCGGTTTTTGTAAGGACTTTGGTATATGAAGTGCGAACTGCAGCCCAGTCTGTTGCCGGTGCAACTGCACGGGCCGGAGCAGATGCAAGTGCAAGTGTTGGTGCAGGTGCCGAAGCCGCTGCTGCTGCCGGAGATGGTGCTCCTTGTAGAGCTGGTGCCGGTGTCGGAGCAGGTGCCGGTGTCGATGCCCGATCCTCCGGTAGATCAGACTGATCCGCTGACGCGGTCGGTGCCCAATCCTCAGCTGGATCAGACTGAGCTGCTGCCGCTGTCAGTGCTAGAGCAACTGCCGGTGCTCGATCTGTGCGAGACAGCGGCGATCGTGTCTGGTCTGCTATGATCAGCTTTCTAACTTGACTAGGATCCGTGACCGTGATCCAGTTTTTTTCTTCATTTCTTTTAAACGCGAGAAGGACTAATTGTGGCGTTTTTGTTAAACCAAACTGCAGTTCATCATAGGGATTCAGCTTGTACTCAGACAACAGACTGATCCAATTTTTTCCAGTAATATAAGTGATGGACAGTGCCTTCGTTACTGACACGACATAAGAAGTGAAACCTGCAAAAATAGCCATCGTAGAGCAAACCAAACGGTTTATTCTGTGATGAATGTCACATGGCAAAACCTGCATCGTAAAATTGCAGGAAAAGAAAGAAAACATGACATTAAATCAATAAGATTTAGACAGTAAATCAATAAGATTTACTTGATGTGACACGAGTGAATCCTTACCAGGAAATCACTATGTTGAAGTACTAAACAGAAGATTGATCGTCCAACTACGCGTGGCATGCAGGGGCCCCGCCTACTCCCACAAGCAGGACAGTCCAAAGGTCGTGACAAATCGTATGGACCGAACATCCATGGGACTGGAAATCCTGGTGGGTGCGATAAACCCTGCAATGCATACAGATATTGGAGTGTAACCATAATTGATAAACCGTCCTCACAAAAAATATGATCTGGATACTTCAAAATATACAGACTGAATTGAGTGGACAGACATTAACATAGACCGTTCTCAGGACTGACCACACACCAAAAGCGGCAGTACTAATAAACAATACAGGGTTCACAAACACAAATCAAGTACTGAACAATAGTACTTACTACAGACAAGCAAAGTTGCACTAACTAAACTCTGCAGACTATTTCTTGCCACCGACCTACGGGATGAACCCCGCATAACTGACTAGGCCATGGACTTCGTGTGAGATGTCTACATGCACCATCACCATCTTGTCAACCTTGGAGAACCTAACAGAGTGGTCTTTCCACTCATAAACATGATGATGAAGACAGGCCGCATCAGATTTGTTGGGAAGCTTTACAAGAACCACACCCTTCGTAATCGAAGGCACAACCAGGAAATTGTTGTGGTCAAGTACAGCCTCGAGAACACGCCTGACAACAATGCTACAGGAAAACACTAGTTCAGGACACGTGGCGACAAGGACACAGCAGCTGGATAGTTCAGCAGTAGAACTCATCATCAGGTCTTCCAGTTCACACGGCATGACTTTGAGAACTTCATCTCCACCGCGGACCTGGTTCTAATTCAAACAGAAACCATATTTTATTACTACCTCCGTTCAGAAATATAAGATGATTTTCGATATTATACTCCATATATGACTACATATACGCACAGAAATGAGTGAACAAAGACACTAGAACATGTCTTCAAAGGCATGAGAGCAGAGGGATTACATGCAATATCCATAACACAAGTTACTGAGGCAAATATACCCTCTTAAAAGGTAGCATTGATGTTCATAAAGTACTCCCTCCGTCCCAAAATTCTTGTCTTAGATTTGTCTAGATACGGATGTATCAAGTCACATTTTAGTATTAGATACATCCGTATCTAGACAAATCTAAGACAAGAAATTTGGGACAGAGGGAGTAGTTGAAAGTAATCTATAAGAAATCAGTGTCAACCTCTCGCATGTTTTGGTCAAAAGAGGAATTTAGAACCGTCATTTGGCACACTAAAATCACATGCAAGATCACCCAGAAAGTTGTACTACCAGTACTAGTACTGCGTGTTAGATGAAAAAACACGATCAAGATCGAGAAAAAGATCGTCAACAAGAGACATTACCTGGACTTGCTTAATGAGGGATCCCGGAGAGGGGGGCTTGGACAGGGCGATGGCTTTGAGCTTGTCTGCGGTAGTCTCGGCGGGGTGCTTGCGCTTCTTCGTACCATGAGCCTCGACGGTTTTGGCCAGAGCCATAGACATCACGTCGGCCGGTGCTCCGGCGTCCATCCAAGAGAGGAAGCTGAGAGAGAAGAGTGAAAGGAGGAACGAGATGAGGGAGAAGCGAAGCGAGTGGGGGTTTTCTTCAAGAGAGGAAGCTGAGAGAGAAGAGTGAAATGATGGTTGCTTCGTCCGTCCAACTTACTGCTGGAAAGGAGGGGGTTTTGTGATTTGACGGCTCATTGGGCATTACTGCGGCGGTTCGATCGGGGTAGTCTACCGTCACTCTACTACGGAGTAATTTAGTGCATGGCTGGTGGACCCAGGTGCTGGCTGTCCCACACGTCGGCGAAAGTGAGTAATTTAGTGCATGGCTGGAGGAGGATCCGCACGGTAGAGCGTGTCCACTGTTTTTCTGAAGAAAAAAATGATTACAGCAAGCGTTTCCACTCTTACGACGGAGGAGTGCGAAACACGGCAGCCACTTGAACATACACAGTGCTCCTACTACTAGGCATGTGCAGTGGTTCATACGTCAGTACTACACAATCTTGTTGCTAGTGTAGTAAGATATGACGATAACAAATGATGTTGTGCGCATGTCAACTACTCCTATATGTAACATAGTACCGCTTTTTCGACTGTCCGGTCGAGAATGAACGGTGAGATCAATGTTAACAGAACTAGGTCCACAGCGCACGGAGAGTACGGTGCTACAGTACTCCACGAAACATGAACCATATGAAGCACGAATAGTGTTAGGCAGGGTGTATGAAGGGTGCACGGGATGGGAGCAAAAGTTCCCTTCTCGACCCACTTTTGGGTGTTTGGCAGAGTGCATGAAGGGTGCATGAGTCCACACTAGTAGGTTGACAAAAATACACGAAGAGGAAACAACTATATTGAGATGAGAATGCAACCAAACACACCCACACGCTTTGTGCTACAGTGACTGATCTGCACCGTCTGAGTTTGATCCAACGGTCATGTTGCGCCGAGACATGGACATGCCCATGCAGAGGGCGCCTAAACACCACCGAAGTCCCTCTGCTTCTCGAGGCGCACGACGTTGGTGATGCAGGGTGCAACCGCCCGCAGAGCCCGCTCCCGGTCGACGGGAGCCAGCTCGTCAAAGACGGCGTCCAATGGCACGAATGGATTCCGGTGACGGAGCCCTGAAAGGATTCGCCCGGCAACGGCGACGGCAGCCCGCAACCCCTCCTTGTCCAGCTCAGCCCCCACCATCGCGCGGAGACGGCTCAGCTCCTCGGAGATATAGGTGAAGAAGGAGACCAGGTCAGGAAGCCGCAGCTCGTTGAAGTCGACCGGGTGGTCGAACGGGTTTAGCCCGACGGCCGGCATCGTCGCGCTGGCACGACGGTAGGCATCGCGCAGCCGCAACACGTGCGTGGCAACTTGGTTCACCAAGTGGCTGAGGCGATCCTGGACCTCGTCACGATCGGCCCGCTCGCGCTCCAGCCGGCTCCCCTGACGGCCTATCGTATCTCCCGCTTTCTGCAGCAACGCCGCCGACGCCTCGAGCATCTTTGTGGTGGACGCCTGCCGCTTTTGAAGCTCCGTGAACTCCCGCACATAACGGAGGAGCATGGCACTCCTCTCCTCCTTGAGCTCACGGAGCTCCACGTCCTTGGCCCTGAGCTCCGCATCCTTGGCATGGAGCTCCTGTGTCAGGCGCCTCACCTCGGACTCCGTGATCTGCTGCGCCGCCATGGCACCAGGTAGAAGCAATGGGGAGAGGAAGCAAAGGGGGCGAAACGGCTGAAAGGCAATGCAATCTACGGGAAGGCGGAGGGAGCCGGGGGGAATCTTTTGGTTTTCACCACGGTAAAACACCAGTCGACGACTTCTCACATCAGGGAGCAGTGGGTTTTTACAGGCGGAGTCATCGTGACTAATTGCTGCCGCGCCTGCTCCCGTCAATCAAAAAATTAAAAATCCTGCCGCGCCTGCTCCCGTCAATCAAAAAATTAAAAATCCTGCCGCACCCAAACACCAGAGCAACGCCGCGGTGGATATTTAAATTTACCTGCCGGCAAGTAGATAAAAAAGGGGTGAAAAAACAAATGTGGCGGCGGCCTAGCTAATCGGTCGAACTAGCCCAACTAGCTAGCCACCGTGCTTCACTGATGTACTCGGCGGGAAAGGTGGTCTTTCGTGATTTGACGACTCATTTACTTGCTTCGGCGCTACGACCGAGGAGGACCCAGAAAACGCGCGGTAGGGCGTCCCACGTCAGGAAGAATATATGCGTGCACCACCCGGGAGGACCCCGAAACCGCGCGGTAGGGTGTGCCACGTCTCGGCACGGAGGAAAAATGTGCGTGTAAAAATATACTGTATCAGACGTAGTACCTATGGTTCGACCTCGGGACCCAGCCAGTCGGTCGAAAACACCCCACTAGCCACACAGCTTCATCATGCAAACGTGGCACGGAGGATAGATGTGGTTAGCTCCGTCTCGACCAGCCACAACGTCTCTTGTTCTAGGCGATTCTTCTATTTTCCAAGCTTTTTTTAGTTGTAATAACACCACGGCAAGCTAGCGCCGCTCTTCGTGTGTGCCCGTGCAAAGGTTAGACGATGGAGAGAAGAGAGATTGAGATCGCAGACCTGGGACCCACCAGTAAGTGAGACAACGGTCATGCACGTGTTGACGAGGCACTCCCTCTACTCTACTCAACGCAAGTACTGTATAAAATCAAGTTATGGGACAAAGCCAACAACCGTTCGTTTTTTCAGGCTATCGACTTACGCTTTGTAGTCCAGGTTGCCAGTTCGAATCTCGTCTTTCAGATTTGTTAGTTTTAGGTCCAAATTTGATTAATGACAAGTGGGACCCCCGTGTGTTGTTCCGATATTTCAGTGTAGGATGGTTTTTTTGAACAAACACTTTGCGCGGTTAGACAAGTAACGGCACGAGTTACACGTATTTTGCAAGTTTACGAACAAAAATGACAGCGGCATAGAATATCACATCCACCCCGCAGCTTAGATACTATGGTGATACGAGTTTTTACACCGTTGGAAGTGAGATCCAATGGCTTGGGAGTAGTCTTTGTAATTATGCGCAATTTCCAAACTCTCCAAAGGTTTTTTTTGCAAATAAAACATTCAGGCCTCGTGTGTGCCGCTGCATCTTCGATCCAACGGCTCCCCGGTGCTCATATTAGGTGCTCCCCGTAGCTTAATTACCCGCTACGGTGATATGAGCATCTAGGTCGTATGATCAGTGATCAGATGGCACATGCGTAGTACTTGTACTTTCTGCGCATTTCCCAAACTCTATCAGCCGTATATTGCAAAAACATTCAAACCTCCTACTGTGGGCCGTTAGATCTCAGTGAACTCGTATCACCATAGAATCTACGGTGCGGGAGCACCTCATACTCTCCCGTGCGAGAAAACATAAGGTGCTATCGCAGCTTGGATGCTACGGTGATACGAGCTTGGAGGTCGTTTGATCTGAGATCCAATGGCATCTGAGCAGTCTTTGTGCTTGTAAGCAGTGGCCGAACTCTTTTGGGGCTTTTCTGCAAAAAACCATTCGAACCACCGAGGAGGTGTTGGGTCACAAATCCAACGCCTCCGAAGAGCTTGTATCACCAAAGCATCTAAGGTGTGGTAGCACATGATATTCTTACATACAGGAGAATATGATGTCCTCCTTCATCTTAGATGCTACGGTGATACGAGCTTCGAGGTCGTTGGATATGGGATCAAAGGGCATCTAAGTAGTTTTTGTACAAATTGTGTGCAATTCTCAAACTCATCAAGGTTTCCTGCAAAAATATTAAGACACATCATGTGAGCTGCTATATCTCAGATCTACAAGCTCCAAGCAACTCGTATCGGCATATAGCATCTAAGGTATGGGGGCACATGATATTCTCCCGGGGAGGAGGGGTGGGGGTGCACAACCAATCGGTGGTTGGGAGGGTGGGGACAAATATAATCTAAACAACCCTAAACAGAGCTCCACAATTTTATCTAAGGTCGAGGGGTTGACCCCCGACAATCATAGCTCCGCCTAAACACAACATTTGCATGTACTGTAGTACTAGACTTAATATTCATGTTTCAGTTTCATGTTCATTTTAAATATTGAACTGAGGACCATGGATGTCTTACATTTTACTCCCTTCGTTCCTAAATATTAGTCTTTTTAGAGGCTTCAAATGGACTGGCACATACGGATGTATATAGACATATTTTAGAGTCTAGATTCACTCATTTTGCTCCGTATGTAGTCACTTGTTGAACTCTCTAAAAGACTAATATTTAGGAATAGAAGGAGTATTTTTGAATTCGTGTCATACATGCATGGTTTGGAAAAATAGATGCACTATACTTATTGGATTGTTGTTGTGTTCGTGCGTGTGTGTCTCTGTGTGTGTGTGTGTGTGGTCATATGCTTGATACATACAAAGTTTTCTCACCTCCATATTGTTCATCTTTTAAATTTGAATTTGCATTGGAAAACTTACTAGGGATACCATGAAATGTGAAATCCACGTTGAGATCACTATATCACAAACTCACTCTAATTCAACAACTCGTCATAAATCAATTACCACGTTGAGATTAGTATTTGCAAGGAAAATACGGGTATTGTAATACACATAGATTCGTTCGGCAATTTAAAAGGTTCCTTTCGTATTCTCGAATGGTAGGACCCAACGGCGTACCAGCCAGACCTTGGCTCGTGTTGATCCTAAAAAAAAAAAAAAACCGGGCTCGTGTCCTTCGGTGGCGTGCGTGGTACGCACATTAGGCAACCCCAACCAGTCGAGCCTCAACGTTTCAAGTCGAAATATCTGGCGGCCAGAATTCCAGCCCTAGGAAATTCCCCTCATGTCCCCGGTCCATAATGACTACCGATGAACAACGGAGGGATGCTTTAGTAACTAGACAACGTTACCTACCGTGCCGAGCACGGTTCAATTCCCTCGGTCGCCGCTCGTCAAGGTCACCCGTCAACTGCATTGCCTAGTACTACTACTACTACACCAGGATGAGCACAGAATTGAGCCCGTTTGTTCGTGCCTAGTACTTGAGTTAATATATCAGGCAATGCACTGGTACGGAGGGATTATCCTTTTACTCTGCATATATAACTTGTCTGAAGTCTAACTAAGCAAAATGTTTGACCAAATCCTTTCTTAAGAAATACAACAGGACAGATGTACGGCTTGAAAATTTATTGCATGATGCAGGTTATGATATTGTTTCGAATCCTGGATCTTAAATTTCAGAAAATCCAAAAGTGAGCATAAATTCTTGAAACTAAGCATGGTCACGTGATATGGCACAAATATTACTTCGTAAGTTTTTCTTCAATTTGAGACAAGCTGCTTATGACAAGTTGCACAAATGAAGAGCCAAGGTATTTTGGAACAAAGACCTGTCACGTTAAGGCGAACGTTTTCACTATTGAAACCGTGGGCGTTTACGTGCCGCCACGAGTCCCCGCTTCTCATCGGCAGGTGCCGTCCGAGCAAGCGTGTGAGTCGACAGGAGGCGTGCGAGCAGACCGCTGCGCCGGCTGTCAGGGAGGCGTCCGAGCAGACCGCTGTGCAGGCTCACCGGGAGGCGAGCCCTTTGACCAGGCTCCGCCGCCCACCCTCGTCCCAACTGCTCCCACTTTTAATGTCGTCGGCGCCGCAGTTTAAAATCAACCCCGCACTACCCGGTATCGCTACAATCTTCTCTCTTCCTCTCCGATTCTCCTATCGTCTACCTCCAACTAGCCTGACCTAAACGTACACCATGCCGCATCATGATGGTCTGCCCTTAGTGTTCCAGTTTCCTGAGGAAGACACCCAATCGGAGTCTCAAGAACATAAGGCGCTTTGGGATGAGCTTGAGCTGGCCTTGCAGGAAGACGTCGCGCCTGTCCCCGCTCCCGTTCCAGCTCCAGTCGCCCCGACTACGCCAGTGCCCATCCCTGTGGCATTGATGGGCTGGGAGCCGCACATTGTCGCTGAGCTTGATCCCACGGGGTTCCACAAGGTCCCGTCGACTTTCACGCACCCGTGCACCTGCCAGCACATGCGTCTGCGCGTGCACTGACGCACACGCCCGTGCCGGTGCCGGTGCACCTGCCAGTGCATGCGCTTGCGCGTGCACTGACATGCGCGCTCGTGCTGGTGCCCGTGCACACGAATGTATCCGCCGCGCCGTTGACAGCGCATGTCACCGTGCAGGTGCCAGTGCCCCCCTCAGCAGAATGGATGGCCGCCGTCGACCGCTTCCTTGCACCAACGCCAGTCGCCTCCTCCCACCAGTTGACTCGCTCCGAAGCCCAGAACATTTTGGCCTTCCTTGAAGCTAGGCCAACGTCCAGGAGTACGCCAACAACGGTGCAAGATGCCATAGCCGCCGTCGGTCAGTGGCCCGACGACACACAGAGCACGACAGAGGAGCCGCTTCCCACCGCGAGACACCCCAGCCGCCGCCGCGTAATCTAAATTTGCCATGAAAAACGTTCGTACTGTCATGCTCAAAATCTGAACGTTTATCATTTCCGCTTATTTCATATCGATCATCGTATAATTTAAAGTCGGAGTCAGACTGAACGAAATCTATGGTGTGATCGATTCAATGTTCTTCTAGAGCCGTATCAAATTAAGTATAAAACGTCATCAAGCCACATGTATTCCTTGTCATCCAACGACCTAGACTGCTTCAATGTCGAGCGCTCAACACGTTTAGCGTGCAGTTAATTTCATGCCAAAAATAGTGCTAATCACGTAACAACACGCAAATAATATCCTAGTACTTAATATCCGCATGCACTTAATATACTTCCAAATTAACGTGCATTGCACGTACACACTGACAAGTGCTGCTAGTACGTGAAACTGGTGCCGTGACTTGTGAACGCGTCCAGATATGGTCAACGACAACATCGCCCGCGAGTTCTTCCAGTTTGCCCGTGCGTCTAAATGCAGAAGGGGAGGAGAGAGAGAGAGCACACATGAAACCCACCAGTAAGTGAAGGCGAATAGTACTAAAAATAATATTACATGTTATCCATTAATTAGGCTGTGGTAATATAAAAACATTATGTGAACAAAGGGGGTACAACAAACATTGCTATTCTACGTATGTTGCCTATTGACGTGCGGCTTGAAGGCCCGGTCGCATGTTCGATCCTCGTCCTTTATTTTTTAATTTGTATATGGGTCCAAATTTGTTTCATGACATGTGGGCCCCTCGGTGTGTAGTTTGTAGCACTTTAATTTGTGGGTCGAAATTTGTTCCATTCCAAGTGGACTATCGGTGTGTAGTTTTGTAGCTTATTTATAATAATTAAAGAGAACAACATAGTTTTTTCAATAATACCATGGTGCGACGTTGAAGGCGAGAAAGGACGTGCGAGAGAGCGATGACCGAGCCAGAGGGAAATCAACTAGGGGAGTTGCGTGGGTTGCAACGGTGTTTGGAGTAGTTGTGGGCCGAATGCTACGAAAATATAATCTAAACCGACCGGAATAAATGCCTACACAAATTAATCCAAGGTTGGAGTGCCCCTCGCAATGTAAATAGCTCCGGCTTTGCGAGGGATGGAGAGGTAGTAGCTTCAACGCGTGGAAGATACGGTGTGAGAAAGCGAGGTCAATCGAGAGACATATAGATAGAGAGACAAAGTGAGTGTGGTCCGACATTCATTGAACAAATATATATGCTCTGGAGAGATATTGTCCGATTGAGCTTTTGGCAAGGGTGAGGGCTGTAAGATAGAGCTTGAGAGATGATCCAGTCACATACATGTAGATATATTTTGTGCGTGGGAGGAAGCAAGGTCAACCGATCACATAGGGTCGCCGTGCAATCGAAAGAGTGAGACGGGTTGGAGAGAGTGACCTAGATAGACGATGTGCGTGAGAGAGTATACAATGTGAATAGGTCGAATTGGGCTCAAACATGGTGATATATCGTTTTTGTCCGAGAAAGAGCGAGGTTAATCGAGACATACTGAGAGAGAGAGAGAGAGATTGAGTGAGCGTGGCCCACCATGAGGTCGAAGAGTGGCGGAGGCTTGGATGGACTGACCTAGATAGACAATCTGCGTGAGAGAGTATAGAGTGTGTCGATCGAGGCCCGAACAGGGAGATATATCATTTGTGTGTGAAAGAAAATGAGGTTAAATGAGACTCAGATAAAGAGAGCGAGATTGAGCGAGTGTGGCCCGCCGTGCGGAAGAAAGAGTGAGACAGTCTCGAGGGAGTGACCTAGATATACAACATGCGTGCGTGCGCACGAGAGGTTGGGGGGCTAGATAGGCAATGCATGTATTTAGCGCGAGAGGGTGAGAGGGAGAGGGGAGAGAGAGAGAGAGCTCGGCATGGGGTGCAATGGCGGGTGTGTGAGGTAAATACATTTGGTAAGAGAGTGGAAAAAGGGGTTGTGTAGTGGAGAGACTTAGAGATCGAAACATGGAGAGAAAGAATGAACGTGTGTTGGAAACCGATAGCTTTGTTAAGGTGGTTAGGAGAGGAAGATTGACCGATACAGGAAGTATGTAGCGTTTGTGCGGGGGGGGGGGGGCTAAAAACAACATTTGAATGTACATAGTACGAGACTCAATATCGATGTTTCAATTCGGTGTACATTGTATGATTTGAACCAGGCATACGGGTAATTATTTTGAATTCGTGCCATACTAAGTTTCGAAAAGTTGACATTGACTCAATTTGTTGTGCTTTTCTGTAGGTCATATGTTTGAATCCATCCAAAAGTTTTCTCACTACCATGGTGTTCATCATATACATATGAATTTGTATTAAAAAAGTAGCGTGGATACAGTGAAATGCGAAATCCACGTTAGAATTGGAGATCGCTACGTGACACACACTCTAATTCAAATAACTAACTACGTGACACACACTCTAATTAAAATAACTAATTATGTGACACACACTCTAATCCACGTTAGCCTAGGTACCGTTTCGATTTTTTTTCAAATAACTCCTCATTAATTAATTTATAGTACTCCCTCTGTTCACTTTTATAAGACCTTGAAGACATTTCAGACAATGTGCAAAACAGTTCATTTTAAGTTATCTGAAACGACTTACAAAAGTGAACGGAGGGAGTATCTCGTTTCGAATGACTAATTATTGCAAGGAAAACACGGGCATGGTAATACATACAAATTCGTTTGCAAATGAAAGAATATTCGTTTGCATTCTCAAATGTAGGTGCACCAGGGATACTAGGGTCGTGTCGGGGTAGACGCTGCTTTGGTGCCTTAAAGGCAACTACCTTTGGGTCACTGACATGTGGGCCAGCCACCTGTTGGGCCCACATGTCATGGACACAAAGGCATGTGCCTTAAGGCACCGAAGCATAGTCCTGTCGGGGTGGTCACGTGTGTCGGACGGACGCGTAGCACCCAGCCACCCACCCCCCTCCCCCCCCCCAAAAAAAGGACGACGACAATATAAGTTCGCGCTTCCATGTTTCGGATTGAAATATCTGGCGGCCCCAATTCCAGCCCTACAAAATCTCTCTTCTCCACCGTCCCCTTCCACGCCCAGATTGCTCAAATCCCTAATTCGCCGCCAACCCTCGAATTGCCCCTCGTCTCGTCTCTTTCCCCACCGTTCCCCACCTCTGTGCCGGACAACGACGACGAAGATGACGGTCGCGCTTCACCACCGCACCGGAGCTACCTCATCTACGCCCTCGTCCACTGCACCGAGTGGTCCACCGACAACATCGGACGCCGCAACCGACGTGCCTCACAGACACCGAGTTCCACCGCATCAGGTGCGCTTCACCGACGCCGTCTCCCAGCTCACCGGGGCTACTTCACCGAGCACATCGTCGCACCTCCGCCCCCCGAGGCCGTTGGGGCTTCACCAACGGTCTCGTCCACCGCATCATAGCGCTCTGCTGCCACTCAAGATCTGCATCCGTGCGCGGCCAGCCAACGCCAGCGCATCACCCTCAACGGCTCTGAAGTGACCCGCACTCTAGCTAGGCGAGCATGCCCAAACGCCGGCCCGAACTAGGTATCCACACATCACTCCCTTGTGCACTGTTCCGACGATGTTTGGATATCCTTTCACTGCTCTCTTAGCTTACACGCCTATGAAACTCTGACTTTAACTCTTATTTCTTCTGGAGATATCATCTAAAACAAGCAAGTCCATTTTTTAGCGAAGCATGACGGCGCTACGGGATCTGGTACACATCCTGCACACCCGTATAACCTTGTAAGTATCTGTCCTCCGGTACAACATCAAGGTTGATTCCTCTTATTTGATCAACCATTCGCCGTGTCAAAAATGCAGAGGGGGATGCAAGGAGCACAAGGCCTGCACATCCAAGTAAGTGGTAACATGGACTTGTACATGGAACATCCCAAGCGCAAGTAGAGCTGCAGTGAGCCTGTACAACGAGCTAGCGTAAGTCCCTGCATTTCATTTAATTCGTACTGGCATTCGTGTATGATTTGTGTGCAGTGGCTGATCCACGAATTCAAGTTACCAGGGGCGAACATTTAACTTAAAAATACAAAGGCACTTGCACTCCGGAAATCAACATAACTTGAGAAATGTGAAGCTACATGCACTTTGAAAACCAGCTAATGATCCAAAGTAGTTCAGATTATAAACACTAAATGATGCAAGCACCAAAAAACACAAAATGCAACATGGTGTACAAGGACTACAAACATGGTCTGTACCTGCTTGAATTATTCGTTCTCTGGCTGAAAATATCAAAGTGTAATTGCACGTATAACCAGTGCGCAAACTACATATCAATATATCTATCCTGCACAAGTATGGCAATAGTTTCAAACAACAGATTAGAAAAGTATTTATGCTATGTTGTCATGATATGGGGACTTTCTGGTCGACGTTTCCTCAAGCTATGAAAATGCACTATAATTTGCTTGTCATCAATGCCTGCAAATCTCTGTCTCTCTCAACATAGTAGATCATCATTAGACACTAAATCCTTCAATGAGCTTGCAAAATGCTTGCATTAGATCCCTCATTAGACACTATATGTTCATCACCAGGAGCATGTAAAATGTTTGCATCAAATCCTTCATTAGCAGTCTGTTCATTAGACACTTCAGGCTCAAGAACAACATGAGCTTGTATGTTTCCACCGGAAACTTGATTAGATACATCAGATTCAGTCAGTTCAGTATTGATTGGGGGAGTTATAAAATAAGTAGAAATTGGTTTCATTTTCTCATAGATTCCCTACATACAAGCAGTTTTACAACACCGTCAGGTTTAACTATTGGCCAGAAACTGAAGAGTTGAATTAGATATAATCAGGGATGTGATGTACCTGCTCGTTGCGCATGCTACTCTTGCAAGCTGCGACTGTCCATTTGCGCAAGCTCGATGCCATGCCCGTGCTGCCGCCGCTGCCTCCCACGCAGGCTACACCCAGGGTTGGATCTTCATCTTCTTGTCCTTCCATTCGCTTGAAGCCCGGCGACCGCCCTCCAACGAGGGCGCGAGGAAGTGCTGTGTCGGTCTGTCCAGCGGCGGCTAGGTTAGGAGCGAACCAGACTGAAGGCTAGAGCGAATGAATTGGGATTTTTCCTGCTGTCGATCGATATGGGAGGCGCTCGTTTGGGCCGCGAGCCTGCTATAGGGCCTGCCTTGCACTTATGTTATTGGCCCATCCAAATTGAAACATTTTTCTTCATTTTTTACATTGCCTGCTCGTGCGTTGGGACGAACAAAACTAGCGTGGGCCAACTTGGACGACTCAAACTAGGTGCACACTTTCCAGCCACCTGAGGCGGCCGCCCATACCAGCCCTATGGTGGCGTCACCCCTTTTTGCGTGTATGATTGGATAGTGAAAAATATTCCAGTGGCGCTTTTGATTTACCCACAGAATGGTTGAATTGCTTGTTTCTATGAACTGAGTTCGCCAATAATGTGAAGGATGCCAGTCTTTTCATCCTATTGTAGATTGCTTAGATCTCGATATGCCAAAAGTAATCACATGAAATATACAGTAAAAGCCAGTGTAATGTGTTTGGCTACAACTAGTCTGACTACACGTCCTCATATAACATATCAAGGACGCACCATCTTACCGGATTAACCATTCGACTTACCCATGCAGTGTGGGAAGAAAGAAGTATTGGGACTGCGTATCCAAGCAATTGATGCCATGGACTCCTTCGTACAACCTTGTAAGCGAAAAAGAAGTTGCAGTGTGCCTGTACAAAGAACTAGCGTAAGTTCAGTTACCTGCTTCTCGGAATTTTAGTTAGCCACTTATTGCAAAATTGTTCAATTACGTTGCTTGGCTTAATTTAGTTTGCTACTGATTACATAATGGCATAGCCTGTTAATCATATTGTAGACTGCGCCTATCTATGTGTTTGATACTTACTGTTAAGAATTACCTGTTTGCCTTAACTTAAATATCTACTTGTTTGTTTAACTGCTTTGCTGCTGCAACTGCGGGTTACAATGATGTTAATAACTACTTTTCAGCATCCAATTGAAACTCTTTAATTCCTTGTTTGTTTAACTGGTTTGCTGTTATAACTCCCAGTTGAGATGTTTTGCTAACTTCAACTTTTCTGAATCCAATCGGAACTTTAATGGCAAAACAGGTTAGCCCAAGATCAAAGAGCGAGGTCCCCATGGACGTTGCATCATCCCACAGCAGTGGAACCGGCCCAATCGTGCATTATGAATTGCCAACTGCTGATGCTCTAGAGGCTAAACTAGTGGTAGAAAGAGATTCTGCTTCTGCACTTAGAGATGAAGTTGACATGTTGGGGAAGCAAATAGCACAATCACAAGCAGTACTCAAGACAACCATTAAATATTTGGTGGATTTCAAAACGAAGCAAGTTGAGACTGACCAGATTGTTAAGGTCCTGAAGGAAAAAAAGGAAATTAAATTCCTACTTGGTAAATCATAGGTGAAATGTTCTTTCCATAGTTGAGTAACCTTTGTGTTGTCTGTTCATGTAATCAATCAAACCATTTGTTTTAGAGATCATGTAATAATTGTTTTTTTTTGGTTTGTAATTTTATTTGAGCACAAGTCTGTATCAATTGATAAGACTCGAAGACATTTCATTTGGATTGTTGTGCCAGACCTACAAATATGCCAATCGGGCTGAATGTGCATTCAGCAATAGTAGTAGTATAGATGGACCATAAGTGGCACACATTGGAAAGGGGCAAGATGCTGGCTAAAAAAAGGATGTTGTTGTAGCCAAAAAAAAGTACAGCAGCCTGGCTTATGTATGTTAGTTGATATTATTGATCCATATACTCTATAAGTGTTTATATGTCTGTTAGTTCTGTACATTTTTGGTTGATTGACTCTGTATTTGAATCTTGATACATCGCTTGTGTACATATCTAAATGGGAGTACACATTATGTTGCATGTGACATTTGAGTTGGACATGAAGTGTTCCAAATATTCGAATTCACCTTAAACTGGATTCTAGTTTCTGAATTTGAGTATCGGCATTTGTAAACCATATTCATATATGACAGTGGAATACATCTTTGTCGTCCTTTTGAAGATATATAAAAACACATAGAATGATTTATAAAGATTCATATAGGAATACAAAATGGATTCGAATTTAGTTGCCAGGGTAAACGTGGATGCTTATTGTCCCAAATTTTGAAAGAAGCAGCAAAATGTCCACTCCCACGTCGGCTGCCCGAAGCCAAGTGTTTGGGAGATGGAAATTATTGTCTACCCATTACACGGACAATCCATCGGCCCGATTTCCACTGCTCTAAATAGGGGTAGGTCAGTAACTTCAATTAGACGTGACACGACCGCCTCTGAGCCCATTCCGACACGGTGGGCATCAAACATGGGCGGCAAAACTCATTTGATTCAAGCTCGTCCGAAAGACCTCTGTTTCTCCCTCCATTCCCCATTCATACATGGTGGGCGGCAAAATAAACTCGACTCGGCCGAAATCGATGTAGGAAAATATTTTCAATAGGGGCAGGTTTGTAACTTCACTCAGACGTGACACAACCGCCCTACCTGTCAGCCCCGTTCATACACCGTGGGCGCCAACCATGGGCGCCAACCACCCTCTCCTCGCCCGAAATCGCTCTGGGCAAATATTGGCGAGATGCGAGATTACCGTCCTATCCCCAACCGACGAGACGTCCAAATTTTAAACGGGGGCTAAGTTCGTAACTTTCCCATATTTCAGACAGGCGCGTCCCAAAAACATGGTTCCCCGTACCTCTCCCTCCATTTTCCCATTCATACACTGTCCGTGCTAGAACACCCCATCCCCACACCAGCCTCCGTCCGCCACCCCATCCATCGTCGTCGTCCTCCACCACATCCATCGCCACCGTCCTCCACCATGCCGGAGCGCCTACCAAGACCGCGTCGTCCACTGCTAGAGATGGACGTTTCTCATCCACGGCGACGGACCAATAGCCTTGCATCGCGTCCTCTCGCTTCATCAGCGTTGTCGTCCTCTTTGCCGGGGCCGCTCACACGACCTTCTCTTCCACCGCAACGGGACTTATCCCCCGATGCACCCGTCTACCGTCGCAGATCTGCTTCAACGCCACCGACAGCCATCGCACCCCCGATGCCTACACGGCGCCGCAAGAGAGGTGGTACTTCATATCTCCTCAACTTTTTGATCTCAACCAGAAAATAGATCTTAACTTGGTTACTCTACTTTCTTTTCAGCTCTTAGAATTTAGTTCTTAGTTCGAAGCAAACAATGGATGCTAAATATCATTTCTCCGGTTTGCAGCTTCAAATCTGCCATGGCACAGCCATAATACGGTTTAATTGATCATGCTTGGGGTTTAATTGATCATGTTGGTTCCGTGGTGGTTTATTTAATAGAAATCGGAGGGGAAACCCTCTTTTGCTAAAAAAAATATGCTTAGAGTTTCCCCCTTTTATGATCACTATACGATCAGAATACGTGCTTCGTGTCATAATAACACTGCTCCACCCATCAAGCTAAACAAGCTTAGTTGTTCAAATACGAATCTGATATTATTAAAACAGAGTTGTTTAATTGGTCAGCTAAATGTTCCTAAATTAGTTTCGAAAATGCATGTTCGCCGCTCGGGTGTGTATCTCTACAGGGTGCCCACGGTGGGCCGGCCCACCCTGGGATTTTGGGTCGTCCCAGGCCCCGATTCCCCTCTGTTCTGCTGCGCGCTTCCGATCTCTACTCGCCCCCAGCCGCCTGCCTCGCCGGCGACTTGCCGTCCCCGGACGGCATGACTCTAGGAGGAGACGCCGGACTAACAGGAGGCCAGGAGCCGCTCGCCCAACAGCGTCACCGCTGCCCGGGCGCGCCGCCGTGCCTACCTTCCCAGTCCGTTCAGGGCTCAGGCGTGCAGCACCCACCAAGCCAACCCGATTTATCCTGAGATACGTCCTCAACACTCAGCAGCCACTCCTCATCACCCATTTTCTAATTGATTCATTACTCATTAGGCAGGACTGTCATTAGGGTTTGTTGTGTGCTTAGTGCTACCTACACTTAATGGTTCAGATGTATTTCAGTAATCTTTAGTACCTCTAAAGTTCACAGGGTTTTCAAAATTCCGGCCCTCGGAACAGAAACTAGTCATTTTGGATTGTTGGTCGTAGTGACATTGACCCAGATTACTACTGCAAGCCAGGTTTGTTGACAATTTTACTTGTCTTTCTTACTCATTCGATATAATATCCAATTATTCACGTCGATTAGTTGCAAACAATAAGTGCTAGACAAACTTCTTCATTCAGATTTTGGACGGTCTCTTACTACAGTTACAATTTTGCATACTTGTCCTAGTAAGCTCACAAGTAAATGATTGATTCACTACATCTATGCTTGCCTTGTCATATTTGTTGTCAATATTCTTTTAGGGTGGACCACCCTGTTTCTAAATACTTGAACCGTAGACATGAGTGAATAGTATTTCTCTATGTGATCTCTTCCATCATGTGTGGGTAACGAACACTGCATTGTATAGAAAGAAAGTGTCATTTCCAGCTTTTACATAGGTTTCGATCTTTTACATGGAATACAATCTGCCTACTTGCTTTGTGTCGCACTATCAACACTCCACCCTTGAAGCTAAACATTACGCCACTCATAATTGCTTAGTTTATTTGTTCAAATATGAATTTCATATGATTCTAATGTTCCTACTTCAGTTTTGAAATGTGTGCCTGCCTGTTATAGAGACATAAGGGGTTTGTATTTCTGTGTGTGGTCTGGTCAGCACGGTTGGGGAGGTGAACTTTGCATATGCACGGGTTTATAGGGAGACACTCTCCGAGTTGAATCCGCAATGCATTCCATAGATAATCTGACTACTTTTTATGTTTTCATGAATCTCAGATTCTGAACAGCATCATAATGATTATGAGCTTGCGCGCATGAAAAGAATAAAGCAGAACAATGCCATGGCTGTCAAACTTGGCATTAAGGGACTGAAATCAAGTCTGGATGCAATGCAATGCAAACGCTCTCCACCTACAGATTCATGGTCAGAATATGATCCTAACAGTGATTCTGAGCTAGAGGGAGACCTAAGTCAATGTAGCTCCCTAGTGGAGGAGTCAGAGGAAGATGCCCTATCTTATTCACCCATCAAGGTACTTGCTCTAACTTTCCAAGGTTACATTGCTCGCACATATCTTGCAACTGATGCTTTGCATTGCTTCTACTTTGTTGAACTGCCATTAGCTCAGTTTACACATCGTGTATGTGAATACGCCCTGCCTATCCATTTTCAGTACATATTCCATCTGTCATCATACCATATTTATCCATTCAAATGTTGTTCTTGTGTATCAGACGTTCAAAAGGAAGAGGGCGATTGCTGATCATGGAGGAGCACAAGCAAAGTATTTGGAAAAGGTAGTGGCACCTGATAAATCAAATAGACCATTAGGTGTAGTTGCAGTATCACCTGACCCACAAAATACCCCAACTCTAGCAGACTCTAGCCCTACTACACTGGTATTTCGGATGCCGCAACTTAGCAGACCCCAACTGCAGCAAACAGTATGATTATGCCAGTTGACATAGCACCAGCTGTACGATGCAAAACCCCCATTCCAGCAAAGAGTACACCAAATCCAGTTGCCAAATCCCTTTTCGAACCAGAGAGAGCCCCAATTGCAGCAAATACGACCCCTGTTCCATTTCTTCCCAGTTTAGAAGATGAAGCTTATGTTGTTGTCAGGAACTTTGTGCGCATCTTTCCTTCATGGAAAGATTATACCGCAGACACAGAACAATTTCCAGTCTTCCTCCGCAACTTAAGCGTAAGTAATGTACTAATGTTATTCATGGTCATTACTGCATATGTTTCTGCTGACAGAAGACACAAGATTTCATTCTTTTAAATAGGCGAGGAGCAAACTGGATTGTGATGACGAGCAAGGGTTGGTTGCGCTTTTCAAGCACTCGTTGATGAAGTATCATTCCTACCTGAGGCAAGCGCACTTCGATGGCAAGCCTCTGAACGAAATTTCTGTAAAGTCTCCGGTGCTACATTTATCCGACGGTGACTGGAATAATCTTGTTACACATTGGTCTCGGCTGCAGCGTAAGGTACTGTCTATGATATCACATCACAATTTGAACTACATTTCTGCATTTGCCTTAATGTCTCACTTGTACAAAAACTGTTAGCAGAAGAACATTCGTTCTCAAGGGACCACAGAATCTCGCAACTATACTGCACACTGCATTGCTCTTGTGAGTACCTCTTGCCCTGTATGACCATACTTACTTTCATAGTTGTTTGATTATGTAGCATCACTGCACATGTTAGCCTCGTAATCGTCCATTTGGTGGACATTATAAGATCCGTATGGACTCTTACATAAATTTAGAATCAACCCAATGCTTTTGAAGAGGTTTAGCTCTGCAGTCCTCTTATAAGGACTGAACGTGGTCTATCACTGTACTTACATTAACAGCTACTCCCTCCGTCCCATAATATAAGAACGTTTTGTACAGTACACCAGTGTTCAAAACACTCTTGTATTATGGGAAGAGGGATTGGTTCATTTTGTAGCATTCTGCATCTTATCTCCCTCGCCCACCATTTACTAAAAAAAGATCAGATCTATATTTAATCTTACCAACAAGTAGAATACACAGACAATGCCAGTGCAGAAGTGTAGCCCATTGCTCTTGTCAGTACATTTTGTCCTGTAACGCTTGTACTTCCAGGATTGGTAGTTGATTATGTAGCATCAATCTGCATCTTATCTTCATTATCCTCTATCCCTTCCAGTATTATCATATCTATAATTACTCTCTACAAAATGTAGAGTACAGGCAATGCTTATGAAGAAGATTTTGTGCTGAAATTCTTGAGTTATCCTTCCCTTGACATGGAGAAGGGCATTATAAAGCCGGTGTTAACTGTTAATGTAAGTCAGTCCTTCTAAATCCTTTATCCTCAACTGCTGTTTAATTTGCTCATACTCCCTATCGTTTACTGCTGTTTAGTTTGATGTTTCTACCAAAATGCATGTTCGTAAGAACCGTAAGTTCTAAGTTTTACTTGTAAAACCAAATTCCTTATTCATACCATGCACATTACTTAATACTCCCTATATGTATGCTTGTTTTGTGGATCTATAATCCAGTGTGTGGTGAAGCAGCCCACGTTTGCACCTTGTCATCTCCTGTTTTATCTTACTGATGTGGCTGATGATATGAACAACATGCCATGCACAATCCAAAATAGATACAATGATTTTCTTTGCCCTTCATCTATGCTTGTTATGTTGACATGGTAATCCAGTAGTATGGTGAAGCTCCCCGCATTATGAACAATGCCAAATTATGCTATTGATATTTTGAACTTACTCTTTATTTTCTAATTTGAAATTGGATAGAATTGACAGAACAGTTATCATCTTTGTTTATACACGTGCAAAACCTGTCATCTCTCTACTTTGTTTCAGGGTGATATGCCTGATGGCATGCACAAGTCTGCTGAAGGCTGTGAGACAAACCCAACATATATTGCAGCAAAGAAGGCAAAACATCTTGAAGATAGCGAGACAACCCAAAGTCTTGTCTTGATGTAGTGTTCAAGTTACTTGAGACTAACAGTAAGACAAGCTCACAGAATTCGTTGTCTAAATCAGTTCGACTTCTTCAGTCCCAAGTTCTAGCAGAAAGGCATTCTGTAACTCAACTTTGACTTGAAGTCCTATCTCTAAGAAAGATTGCGGAGAACACCAATGAGAACCTCATCGCTAAACAGCTACACCTGGAAGCTATGACCGACATGCTAGGCCGGTCTCACAGCCTTGCTCAGCAGCTTGCACAGCAGTTCCCCCGCAAGGCTAACCTTTCTTGAACTGTCTTGGAAGTGGTCTCGGTTCAGTATTATTTTGTTACGCTGCAATGGTGCCTAGTTTTTGTAATCTGCTTCTTCGTTGCGCTTTATGATCACTGGTGGTGAACTTTGATGCCCAGTGGATGTAATATGTGTAATAGCCGTGATAGCCTAGCATAAGTTGCTTGCTTATTTATTTCCTTGTTGTCTTGTTTATTTGTTTGCTTGTAGTCAGTGCAGTTCTTTTTCCGCGGTTTGCTAGTGGCTGCAATAACCTATTTTTTAAAACTAGGCCACAATAACCATGGGCTAATATTTACTATAGTGACACTGGGCCTCCTACGGGCCGTAGAAACAGTGGGCCTTCTACGGACCGTAGAAACAATGGGCCTTCTATGGGTCGTAGAAACAATGCGCCTTCTACGGGCTGTATCATCAATGGGCCTTATACGGGCCGTATGATCGATTGGCCAAACATGGGCCAATAACAGGCCGCATTATGGCCGTAAACGGGCTAGAGTTGGAATCGTCCGTTCATGGGCCGACCATAACGGGCCATCGTTAATAGGCTGTATTTGATGACGCTATGAAAACGGCCCAACGTATTAACGGACCACAAACGGGCCGACTGTAACCACGTGCTGAATTTGGCCCACAAGCAGAAAATGACAATAACGGGCCGTAAGTAAACGAATGCTGGAAATGAGCCCAAGAATAAATGGGCTCTGAGAAGGCCGAAAGATAACATGGGCTGGAAACGGCCCAACGGAATAATGGGCCGTTAATGGGTATAAAGTGATACACTGTTCATTACGGGCCAGTTTCACCACGGGCCGTTAATGGGTGTAAAGTGATACACTGTTCATTACGGGCCAGTTTCACCACGGGCCGTTAATAGGCCAAGAGTTACATAGGGCCTCATATGGGCCGAAAGACGTCATGGGCTATACATGGGCCAGAAGTGAAAATGGGTTGGAATCATATTGGATGGCCCAGATGACGCTACTGGGCCTAATTCGGATAGGGCATAACGGGCCTTGGGTTAGCGGGCTGTAAATGGGCCATATGCGAACAGGCCGTTAACAGGCTTTCCATAGGCCGGCCCGCCACCTTTTGACCAAGTCAAACGGGTCGGCCTTTTCACAAGAATGGGCCTCTGTTGGGCCGTGCCACGTGTCGACGTATCATAGGCGCCTTCTGCCCAATGAGTGGATGACATCTGTCCCAACGATGAGCCGATACGTGTTTCCTCCAGCCAATGATGATTTTACACGTGGAAAATCCCCATTGCTCGGGGCTGTTAACGGGTTATCGGATCCAAAACC